>NC_140077.1:56351624-56470599 GCF_964194135.1 Talpa europaea
ATTTACTGTGAAAAATCTGCAAAATATATCTAAGTCTTACAGATACTTAATTATATTTTCAAATTTATACTTTCAGGCAACTTATGTGACTATATACACTTTATTGTAAAAGTTTAACTTGTGGAGAACTTTCATATCTCTACTTAGTCATCTCCTTTAAGTTTTATTTCTTATTTAAAAACTATTTCTAAAATATACTCTCTTCTTTTTACTGTGTTCTAGTTATTTGTGAACTAAGGAAGAATTTTATTTTGTAAGACAAAGAAAAATCATAAGTAAAACCTTTATTTCTATGAAAATTGAACTTTATGATTTATGAAAAATAAAATCAATTCATATTACAGGTCTGCTAAAAATTTGTTTCCTCCTAAATCATTAAGCCTAATAAATAATATGGTACATAAAAAAAATCTTAATTCACCTTAAACTGAAAATGTGTACCATATTCAACACTTCACATAAATAAATTTCTTTTAACTCCACTTTATGTTGGGTAATAACTGATTGTCTAAGAAAAAACATTATTTTTTTCTACTTTTGCCATACATCAAATTTGAACATGCATTGCATGCATTCTTGTTTGTGGAAAGTTTTCTCTTATTTTCTTCTTTCAATTCTACACTTCAAAGATAATCTCCAACAACTATTGGCATACATAATTCTTGAAGTTAGTCTATGCTTATAAAAAAGATATGCACACATACACTGGTATACACATTTGAAAATATGTGTTGAATGTGTATGCAAATTTAAAACTGCATTCAGTTTTAAATTGAGAAAATAGTTTTCCTGTTTAGGTACATATGAATAGTAGCTGTTTTGAATAATTACCCCCAAATAATTTATACACAGATTTTTTTCTTCTTTTATCATGAATGAAGCCATTAGAAAGAATTTGAGTAGATAAAATTATTTGACTTATATTTGCCATTAGTTATGAAAGGAAAACCAAAATTTTGCTAGCACATTCCTAAGCGTTTTGGAGTCCCTAAACTCTCACTGATCAACTTAGTAGAACTGTACTTGATATATTTATGGCCTTCTTATACAACAGGATAGAATCTATTCCAATGTGAGATTACAATGTGTGTTATATATTAACCATAGGGAATACTTGCTGTCAGTGTGATCCATTATGATTGGAATTTATTGCTGGCTAAGTTCTATCCATGCTACTAATAGTTTCATAGGGAGCTAAAGTTTAGAGTGACAAGAGTTCCAGGTGACCTGGTTATATCTAATTTATGGGTACTTAGCAGGATTAAGTGGGGATTCAGTGCACAGTTCATTTGACCCTCTACTTTCAAAGATCATGACCTTTATGTCCGAATGATACCACTCAATATAAAATTAAAAGTTAAGTTGGAATGGCTTTATAGGTTTCCCTTGCAGTGTTTAGGAGATAAATGACTTTAGAAGACAATAATTCACCTGATTGTCTTCAATATTTGTGGTCAGAGCTAATAAATGCAAGTGCCTATGATTTTTTTTTTAACGTGATTGAAATACACAAACCCTTCCTTCAAAAGTCTATTAAAGCAAACACTTTAAAATAAGATATCCTCCATCTAAATCAAATTCTTCTCAGAGAATGTGGACGGTATAGTCTTTTAAAATGTTATTTTAGCCCCAAGCTAACAGATTTTCAATTATCAAGCTTATTTTCTAGGTTAGTCCAGTCTATTCTGTGCCCCTTTGGATTAATTGATAAACTCTTTTTTTTTTTTTTTTAAAGATTTATTTATTTATTTATGCAAGCACTGGGTACAGTCAGAAGCGCGGGAGGGTGAGAGAATTCACCAGAGTCGGAGGGGAGAGCAGAGCAGGCAGACTGACAAAGTACACTGCTGAGGGGAGCAGCGGGAGGCAGGAGAGGTCTGCATGCCATGTGGGACCCTCCTCCAGTGGCCTGGGAGCAGCCAGGGATCGAATCGACGCCTCAGAGGCTGCGGGCAGCTTCGCAACCCAGCGCTCAACCACTGTGCCACCGGGGAGGCCCTAATTGATAAACTCTTATATTGAAAACACTTGTTTGTAATAGTTTTATTTATCATTCTAATTTTTACTCTAAGGAGCTACAATGAATGAGCTAATAGATAATTTCTCAACAACCATTCAGATATGGATGGTTGTGTTTTTTGCTTAAATATCTTCCAATTTTATCATACATTATTAATGTGTTTGGACTTTATGTTCTATTAGTTCATGAAATGATGCTTTTTATAATCCATCTATCTCTGGATATTCACATTTAATGAATATGAAGTTGCCATTATTATTCCAGCATCCCATTTTTAATGTTGCTGTGTAAACTAATATTTTAGCCAAGAATATTTCACAATTATATTTTCACATCAAAATTTGTACTTATGTATTATATTTGGGTGGATCCTTTCTAATGCAAATAGGTAATTTAAATTTCTCTAAACTATGTCCTTTTGTAACCTCTAATTCTACTTATCAAACCTGGAGCCTTGTCTTTTGTCATTAAATATATTATAGTCTTTATGAGATTTTGTGATATGCACAGATTTTGTACTCATGGCTTTAAGGCCTTCATTTATGCCAGTGATTAAAACTAGAATGTGTCAATATAGAATACAAAAGTGTATGACACTAGATAATCTCCCTCCATAAGTTAATGATGTTTCATTTTTTTTTTTCAGGTGCACCTATTCAGTCAAATACAAATCAGCTGAACTCTTTTTTACTTTATTGGTTACAAAAATATCTTGAAATTAACAAAACTGTTTCAACATGATTTATCCAGCATTCATCTCACAAATATAGCACATAACACTTTTAATGAACCTATCCTAGTTCCAGTGATCACTGTTATATCTTGTTTTAATCCAAATATTGAATAATGTATTTTATAATTCACCATTATTAGTTTTATTTTATAGATAACATGATTGTCACTTTTTTGGAAATTTATCTTTTTATAAATAAATATAATTTACAACCATTATATTTTAGTATGCATCTACCACAGATCAATCCCATAGAATAATTATAATAATTTTATCAGTATTAACTAATTCTATCAGTTTTAATTTTATCCCAATTTTTAGAGATTAACAAACTAAATAAAGAATTTTGCTTCTAGATCAGACAGTTGGTAGGTTATTGAACTAAAATGAAGTCCACAGCTTTGACTCCAGTAGTGTACACTCATCTGCCCTAAGCACAAAATACTAGCTATAGGATAGAGAGATTTAGTCATGATCAAAAGAAAACCCCAGGCATTATTCATCTTCCAGCCTGGAGAAGGCAGCCAACTAAAGAAATTTATAAAATGTTCAACATGCCACGTGGTAGATGAGAAATGTGATAAAGGAAAACAAATAGGAAGGACATTGAAAGAAGAGAGCAATCTGGAGGCCTGGTAATTTAGATGGAGTAGTCACAATGTCATTCAGATAAAATGATATGTATATAAAGGCACAATTTTATAAGCTCAAAAGAGAATTCTAAAAATTACAAAAATGTTTTGTAGTGTTAAACACTCACCTCTGTAGAGTCAAAGAAATGTAAGTTTATGTCTCAATTCTGCAATCCATGGGAACTGTATAAATTAGTTTCACTTTGATGATATTTTTCCCCTCAAGGAATTTATCATATAAAACAGGTAGGTTAGCACATATTTATGTGTAGTGTGTTTATTGAAATATTATTTACAAAGACTACCAATGCACAACATAAAATATCTCATTTCTAAGATTTTACTTAGACTATTCTGTAAATTTCTAATAGAGTAATGCTAACTCACATAACATAATTTCATAATAGTATGCACAAAAATGCCATAGAATAGCATTCACTGTGTGTTTATATCATGAATGTACATTTGGAGAGAAGTGTAATTTAGCAAAAAAATAATTGAATGTATGAAATGAATAAATTTGAATGGATTGTGTATGGATTTTTAATATATTTTATTTTTTATCTAATATGGATATATTGTATTTTAGCAAAAATGCAAGTGAATACAATGTTATGATGCGATCTCTCTTCCCCAAGGGTTTCATCATTAACATATTGTTTTAATAAATTAGAAGTTCTTATCATTGTTTATTTAGCTTTTGGAGGGACAAAATTTGTTTTATACCATCAAATATCAGCATGAGTTTTGTAATTTAATTCACCAGTTCTATAATTGTGAATATGACACCTGACAAATTGAACGATGAAACAATCATGATTGCCTTCCAATGCCCTTAAAATAGTAAAAGTAGGGTAAGCTTTTACAGATTATCATTTTAAATAATCATAGAAAAATGTTATATAAAGATAAGTATTTTGACAGTAATGAGAAGCTTTGGTTACAATTTGTTTTTTAAAATATGCAATTTCTCCATTGCAGCCACCAATGAACTTACACTCTATTGTGGTGCAAGTTCAGTGCATCAACAAAAAAGTGGGTACCGTTATCTACCATGAAGTTCGAATTGTAGTGAGAGACAGGAACGACAATCCACCCACCTTCAAGCATGAAAGCTACTATGCTACAGTGAATGAGGTCAGTTTTCGTTCTCTTATTCTCTGTGAATTTATTGCTGATACACGAAACTAACTGTATTCTATAATATTTTAAAACTGTTTATAATCATAGTCTCTGCTTACAACTATGACGAAAACATTTCAAGGGATTCTGCTTTAGAAGGTGTAAGGTCTGAAAACTGATATAATTTGGGGACTTTATTTTACTACAGGAAAAATGCATTTATAAAAATGATCAAAATTTTGGGGATTTTGATCATCTTGGATAACTTGATGCCTCAATCTGTGTACATGCTTACTGAGCCTCAGACTGAACTATTTACTCTCATTGTAAGGTGTGGAACTAATTTTTTTTTTTATTTCTGAAGTTGCAGCACTAATTAAAAACTGGAAGAAAAATACAGTTGATTTTATTAAAGTTATCAAACCAATTTTTAAATAAAGTTATGTCATATTCTAAAAATTAAGTATAAATCACAACTTATTTCTTTTATGAAAATGGTAATCAAATTTTAAAAAAATTGAAAAAGTAATACTTCAATTTTGTGATAACATGGTTTTTGTTTGTTGTTTTGGTTTGGTGACTTTTCCCTTTGATTCAAAATTCATGAGCCGAACACCCCTTTAATTTACTTCTTAAACAATAATTACTGATTTTTTTTGTTATTCATTAAGTTAGAAAATATGTCTAGTTTACCTATTTACTTTAAATATACCAAAGATGAATTGTATTTTAATAGTCTATATTTTTGCAGATCATCTTCCAAGTTTTATTTTTTAAGCTTAAGAAATATGTATTTACTATAGAGGAAGTGATCAATACGAATTGGATATGAAAAAGCACTGGTGATTTAACCTCTACAAACTTTCTAAAATTATTTTAAATGCATTTTATTTCTCTCAGTATTTTCCTATTAATAAACTATTGATTAATATGTTTCATTAAAATCCAAAAGACAGGTATAAGTTCATTGTCACAGATTTTTAAAAAAGATGTTTGCAAAATTAAAGTACTAATTAATGTCTTTTCTTGAGCAAGGAAAAACTGGGCCTGAAACAATAGCATGAACCTGCTAAGTTATACAAATCCCTAATTTTATCATGCCTTCACTAGTTACTAACAACCATCCTAAGTTGTAGCCATTTCCATGTAGCTGATTTTAAAAATAAACACTGGAGTTATAATTATGGTATTATATCATGTACTTATAATCACAATCAGTACTTTTATGATTATACTCAATGTCAATTTATTATATTCTTTGTAAACATGTTCTACAAATGTGTCCAAAATTCACGAAAAATATCAGTACATATACCAAAATGCTGAGCAAGGATTCTAAAGAAGTATATAATTCCTTTTTAGTGAGCAAGGCATAAGATGTCACAAGTATTTTTCTCTTACTGGGTAATTGGAGACTGTAATTAATTTTGGACAATTATATCATTAAGTAATTAGTCTGGTTGAAGAACAGATTGCACAGCAATAATTATTGCTGATAATTCTTAAGCAGTGTTTGGAGGAAAGAATAGTTTCTGATAGTGATTTATTTAATAACATGTGTCCTATTCCCAAATATTTCCATTCAATATAAAAATCAGATGCAAAGTCAAGGCATATATAATCGTTTCTTGACTTTGTAAAGAAATAATCTCAGGTTAATATAGAGATATGTTTACCCCAGGTTTTAATGATCATTTCACAAAAAAAGGAAAATTTTAGTCAATATTAATTTGCACTTTTTATCACCTTGTAATTTGCTGCTGTAACTTGATTTGATTTATTGGAGAAAACTGGATGGTAATTTCTAGAAGAATATTTCCTTATATTTTTCTTGATAGGTAGATGGTTTACAGTCAGAAAGGAAGGAAGGAGGGGAGAAGAAGAAAGGGTGATTCAATTTTTGAGTTATTTTATAACTACAGTATAGAGAAGTTTTGCATTTATTTTGACTTGGCTTTGAAATATTCTCACTGCAATATGTTTTGTAGTTCTTAATAGATTAATAGATTAAATCTTAATAGATTAAAATTAGCACACAATTTCATCATATTAAGTAGGATGTACTTTATCAGAGTGCTATTTTGTAACCCTTCTCAAATTCATGTCAGACTGTAATATTTGTAAAAATATTTTGAATTTCAGAAGGGAAGATGCTTAATTCAGACATTGAGTTATTTTTATTTTATGTTTATTTCTTGGAAAATGTGCCTTTATATATGTGTATATGTATGTATGTGTATGTATATATATATATAATATATTTCACTAGTTTACATGATTTTTGATTATGTATGCTTTATTACTCTATAGTTTTTATTTTGTTTGTTTATGTTCAAATATCAAAAGAAGTAAATACAATATTAAAGAAATAATAAAATGTTTTGTCTTATTATCTTTTTATTTAATCCTATGTTAATTCTTTTAAACATTGATCAGTCTTTGAAAGATTTCATTAAAATTTTGCTTAAAATATTACAGTAAGTATTTGGTCATTATTTTTCTAATCCAATAAATAGGATTAGGGGACTCACCTTAAATAAATTTAAAAATAATGGCATCTTTTCTTCAGATATTTATTTTAATATGGAAAGCTGTATATGTGTAATAAAGTGACTTTTACTTATTTACTGGTGCAACAGTGGTTGAATTAGAAGTATAGAAGTGTGGGTGATTAAAATATGATTCTTGAAATTTTCATAATGAGGTCTACATTTTGCCTATGGTTTGTATAAATTCCTATGAATATTATGTTAATAAAATATTTTATAAAATATAACTTTCAATTTAAGTTCAAAAGAATTTTTTGTTCCTTAAATGTTTTAAATAATGATAAGACAATCTTTTGAGATAAGTATTTTTAGATAAATGATAGTCCACAAGTCAAATCTGGTCTGTCACTGCCTGATGTCCCATGAAATGTCAATGTCCATAAATAAAATATTATTGCAACACAGACACACCCAGTCATCGTGTATAGTCAATGTGCTACATTACCAGAGATGAGTAGTTGCAATACAATCAGTATGACCAACAAAGCTGCAGTTATTTGCAGTATGACCTCTATCTTTCTAGTTGAAATGTGAAAATATATCAAATAGTTTTCCAGAATATCTATCAGTTTTGATGCATGTATTTTAGTGGCAACTCAGAGAACTTGGGGAAAAAAACACGTCAGAAGTAATTAAAAGAGAGAACCCAAGGAAATTTCAATATTCAACTTCTTGGAACTATGAAAATGATAACAATTCTGCAAGTAGCATGTTAAATATATATTTTTTTAAATATTAATGATTCACTTTAAGTATATCTTTTAATTTTCGTGTTTTTTTTTTTTTAAAGATTTATTTTATTTATTTATTATATAAGCACTGGGTACAGTCAGAAGCGTGGGAGGGTGAGAGAATTCACCAGAGCCAGAGCAGGGAGCAGAGCAGGCAGAAGGACCGAAGTACACTGCTGAGGGGAGCAGCAGGCGGCAGGAGAGGTCTGCGCGCCATGCGGGACCCTCCTCTGGTGGCCGGGGAGCAGCCGGGGATCGAACTGCTGCGGAGGCTGTGGGCAGCTTCGCAACCCAGGGCTCAACCGCTGCTCCACCGGGGAGGCCCATCATGTTAAATATATTTTGATGCCACTGTATTATAGCAATATTTATATTGTAACCATCATCAGCACAGTTTTTTTTTTTTTTTCCTGATGGTGTTTGGAATATCTGAAAGGGTGTTTCCTCTTTCTTAAACAACTCTTTCCAGTCTCTTCATGGTTGTAATATTTCTGATAAAAAGTCTGATAACAGTCTGATTGCTATTCCTTACATTTTATTCTTGTGATATATTTAATAAGTTATTGCTGTTGTTTTGATTTTTTGCCTCTTCTCCTATAAGCTGCCCTTGTTGTTGGTTCATAACAGCTTTAACATTATGTGTCTTGGTGTATGTCTATCTGGTATTTTTGTGTCTGGATCTTTTTGGGCTTCTTGGATCACTACTGCTCCTTCATTTCCCAGATTGTGATTATTCACAGTGATTGACTCTTAAATGGTTTTCCAATTTCTTTCTAATTTTCTTCTCCTTCTGGGATCCCCATGGTGTGCAACGTAAATATACCTAGTTGTCTAAGAGAGCTATTACACTGTTTTCATTTTTTTTAAATTCTTTCTTCTCTACATTATCTGTTCTTTCTGTAACATTGTGTTTTGAGATTATTAATTATCTTCATTGCTTATGTTTGTCTACTATTGAGGCCTTTAGTTGTATTTTTAAAATCAATTATGGTGTTTCTTAACTCCATTATTTCTGAGTGTAGCTACATCATATTATTATCATCTATATTTGTCGTTGTTTTAGATCATCCATTATTTCTTTAAGTTCCAACACCAATATGAGGACTGTTGCCCTGAATTCCCCTTCTGTCATGCTTCACAACCACACTCAATCAGAAATATTTTTAGGATTTTATTCTGGCATTTTCAGCTGAGTTCTGTCTTCGGATTCTACTTTTTTGGGTGTTAGTAAGAATATATTTTCAATTATTTTTGCATATGCTGGAGTATGGTTAGGGGACTGGCACTGATAAGGTGTAGTAGGTATACAAGAATTCTGGGCAATAGGCATCAAAGTGTCACCTCCAATAGAGGCAAGGATTCGAACTTCCCATTATGGAGCATTTATTTCTGTGTATGCGTGTGTGGGCAGGGCGGGGAGGGGGTGTTGATGGCAGGGAGTTTTCTCAGCCTGGAGTGGGATTGTAATGGCAGGTGTTCTAGGCATTTCTGTCTATGCTTTGAGTAGCCTCTTCTCTAGGAAAGTTCAAGTTCTCTGACTCATCAAAAAACAAATGTTCTGTATTATGAGCCTCAAAATTTTAACACCATTTTCTCTGTGCTCATACCCATTTTCCTCACCTAAAAATAATGAATTATATTTGAACATCTATTTCATAGGTTTAATGAATACACATAATAAATTTTAAATTGAAGTGAAGAAAAACAGATTTTCAGAGAAATCTTACCTATTCATTTTTCAAAATTTTTTTAAAATATTTATTTATTTATTTATTTATTTATTTATTTATACAAACACTGGGTACAGTAAGAAGCGTGGGAGGGTGAGAGAATTCACCAGAACCAGAGTGGGGAACAGAACAGGCAGACTGACGAAATACACTGCTGAGGGGAGCAGCGGGCACAGCAGGAGAGGTCTGTCACGCCATGTGGGACCCTTGCTGGCAGCCAGGGATGGAACAGGTGCTGCAGAGGCTGTGGGGAGCTTTGCAGCCCAGAGCTCAACCACTGCGCCACCAGGGGAGGCCCTCATTTTTCAAATCTTTTAAGAGACAATCTAAAATGGATGAACTTTATACCACTATTTATACCTAATATTATACATGTATGTACAATACATCTTTCCCATTAAACATCAATCACTGTTAGAGCTGGCACTTGATTTTGTACATTGTGTAGAATAGAGCCTGGCATCTTTGAAGAAGTTCTATAAAAAGTGTTTTCAGCTAAAATAAAAGCACAGTCATGAACCAGGAAAACATTGTATAACATATTTTTCACTTTGATTTTTCCTGAGATACTGTATTGTCAGAAAAGTCATGACATATTTTTCTATGTTTTTCAAGCAAAAATTTGTCATGAATTTTCTGACAAACCAATAATTACAGAGGATAATAGCTTGTTTTGAATTAAGTTTAAAAATAATGCCACAAATGTTAGTTTTGTAAGACATAAATGAAAGCTTCCCACATTACTATATAGGTTAATATAACAGTTATGACAACAAAAGAAACACACTTTTATTTGAATATGGTAAATATAAGCTATGAGAATTATAGAACATTTTATATAACTCAATGGAGAAGTTATGTTTATGTGAAATTTTTTTCTCTTATCTATAACTCTATGGAGAAAAAAAAAATTTGTATATGACGTTCATACCTCTGGAGAATCTTTACCCTACTTTTCATGTACCAGAAAAAGTTGTCATATTGACTAAATAATACTAATATGATTATATGATTCCTTTTTGATTAAATATCCCTTTGTTTTTCCTATAGACACAGTATTACCATGCTCAATGGAAAATATCCCAAGAACATCAGTGAACTCAATAAATCTGAGTTTGATCATGTTCTCCCTTTCTTATCCTTAATTATAATAAACTTTAAAGGATGCATCATAAATATTTGATTAAATCCCAAGTATAATTTTGGAAGGTGAATATTACCAGTTAAATATCACCTTGTATTTCTAGAACATTTTAGTTGTTTTATAATTACTGATATTTCAGATAGACACAAATTATATCCTGGTTAACAGTTTAACTATCTGTAGACATTAGATGTGTAATAATTTTGTTATTTATTTTTTTTATTTTTGTTAGGCACAGTCATTAGAAACTAATTTTATCAAAGTTCAGTTTTAAATTTGTTATTATTCAAAATTGTTTCTTTCTTCCTGATCGAGGCTTAGGTAATTTTATATTGCGAAGAATTTGTTCTACAAGAATCCTCTTCTTGTAGGATTGTTTTCCAATATTTTTCTATAAGCCACCAAAAAGTTGAATTCTGTTATTTCATCCAACAAAACCATCTGTGTCTTTTAGTTATTGAATTCAGTCCATTTATGGTTAAAGTGATTATTGACATAGGAAAGTCTACTATTGTGATTTTGTCCTTAATTTTGTTATTCTGTATATTTCCTTGCTCAATGCTTTAGAGGTGTTCTTTGGTTTGATTTATATATGAGAGTTGCTTTCGGTATTTCTTAGGTGGGTGGTTGGGGTCTTTCCTTAAGCTTCTGTGTATCTGAGAAGGCCTTTTTCTCTATTTGTAGAAGAGTATTGAAGGATAGAGTATTCTTATTGGCATATTTTTATCTTTAAGTATTTTTATTACATCATTCCATTCTCTTCTTGACCAGAGTGTTTCTTCAGAAATGTCAGAGATCAAGTTGATCTTGCTTCTTTTCAAGGTTATCTGCTGCTTTTCCCTGGTCAATTTCAATACTCTTTCTTTGCCTTGAACTCTTGGAATCCCACTACTGTGTTTGGTCACTACTAATACATTTAGGTGAGAAAGTGTTTTAAAGCTTCATGGACTTGTATATTTATTTTTTTTTCCAATTTTAGGACACTTCCCTCTATCGTTAAAGAAATTCTCTGCTCCTTCGCTCCTTTCTCTTTCTCGTCCCCTCTGAGATGCCTATTTTTCTTACCTTGCCGTTTTCATGGAATCAGGTAGTTCTTGAAGTGCTTTTATTTTTTTGTTTTGTTTTGTTTTGTAACTTTTGTAACTTTGTTTCTTTATGCCTTTCTTATTTCACCTGAATTCTCTGTGTATTATCATCTTCAGGGCTGCTGTTTCAATCTTTCTTTTTTTTTTTTTTTTTGGTTGGTTTGTTTGTTTACTTTGATACCATTCACCAGAATTTGTTGTCTCCTCTATTTTATTTTTACAAACTTTATCTTTTATTTTCTTATCCTCTGGAGGTTTGTACTTTCTGATCTAGTATCCCCCTGTGGAATAAGATTCCTGGTTTGTTTTGTTTTTTTTTTTTTCCTTTCACTCCATTATTTGTTTTCTGAATATAAAGGATTGCTTTCTGAATATAAGCTGCCACTTTTCCAGTGGATGGCACTGTATGTGAGGAAAAATTACCCTGTAGCTGGATCTTATGTGTTGGGTAGGACAGGGTCCTAGAAGATACCGGTGCTGGTGGAAGTGTTGAGCATGGCAAGCCTCTTGCCTGTAGTACCACGGCTCGCCCTCTTCGCTGGATTTCAGACCATGTGCCTGCTGTCTGCATACTGTGCTTTCAGTTCAACCCATGTAGTTTGACTGTATGCACTCGGTGCCCATATCCACCCTTTCCTGGGGGAAATTGGTGGGGTGAATTGCTCATTTCTGAGTGGTTTTTTTTTTTTTTTTAATTTTATTAACTTGAAAATACAGCATAAGATTTTTTTTTTCTTTTTAATTTATACAAGCTCTGGATACAGTCAGAAGCGCGGGAGGGTGAGAGAATTCACCAGAGCCAGAGCGGGGAGCAGAGCAGGCAGAAGGGCCGAAGTACACTGCTGAGGGGAGCAGCAGGCGGCAGGAGAGGTCTGCGCGCCATGTGGGACCCTCACAGGTGGCCGGGGAGCAGCTGAGGATCCAACTGGTTCTGCAGAGGCTGCGGGCAGCTTCGCACCCCAGCGCTTAACCGCTACGCCACCGGGGAGCCCCTCATTTCTGAGCTTTATCTATGATTGACAACAAGCAATTTCTCCCTCTTCAGTGCACCTGTGAACTGGTGTTTTTGCCCACATGGAAGCCTCCTCCCAACTCATGCTTTTGATTCCATTGCATATTTCCTATAGCAAAGGTATTCTTCTACATAACTTTATTAAACCATCAAAATCTGAAAATTGCATTAATAGATTATTAGTATATAGTACATAAACCTCATTCATGTTTTGCTTATTTTTCCAGTAAAGCCCGTTGTAGCTTGAAGAGCCAATCTAGTATCACACATTACATTTACACTTCATATCTTCCTATTCTCACTCCTAATTCCTTAGGATTTTCTTGACTTTAATAATTTTATAAAGTTTTAGGAGTGGGATAGTATCCTTCAACCAAATATATCTATTTTTTTAATGAATATAGATGTGCAAGTAGATCACAAATGTGACGCCATATTCTTTTTTTAAAGATTTATTTATTTATGCATACAAGAGCTGGGGTGTAGGCCAGAGGTGTGGGGGGTTGAGAGGATTCACCAGAGACAGAGTGGGGAGCAGAACAGCTAGATCTACTGAAATACATTGCTGAGGGGAGCAGGGGGTATGTCAGGAAGGTCTGCTGCACAATGCGGGTAGCTCCCTGGCCTGGGATTAAACTGGTGCTACAGTGGCTGCTGATAGCTTCATAGGGCTGAGACTTAACTCCTTTCACCACCAGGGAGGCCCGACACCATATTCTTAATAGTCCATTATATCATAATGTTAATGTGCCCCCAGTACTGGTAATGATAGCTTTTATCATAATGGTAAAATGGTTTCTGCAGCTTTTTCTACTACGTATACTAGTTAATTCTACAATATATATTAATAATCCCATTACTTTTAGGGAACTACTTTAAGATTTTGTAAATATCCTGTTCCTTATCACTCCACATTTCCACTGTCATTCATCAAATATTCATTTGTTGAAAGACTTTTGATGAAAATTCAAATTTCTGTGGTCAGATATATTTTCTCCCTTCTTTTCTTTGCTCCTTCAGTTTTTATTCAGTGCTTTTTCAGTCATTATTCAGCCCATTCAGCTAGTGGGCTGAATAATGATTTGATTATTAATGAAATGGTTTACATATGAAATCATGGGGAATTTTGGAATTATTAAATACTTTGCTTGCTGAGAATCAACCTATTTTCAATAGGAATAATTATTTGAGTTTTCCAAAATGTATACACTAGCTAATTTCTCTTCTTTTTCTGTAAAATATCTTAAAATTATTTTGCATTAGGGTCACAGATAATTCTTCTGTGCTGGAATTCCATCATTTTAGTTTATCTTTGTAATTTGTGTTCTGTTATATGACAAGTTATATATATTTTCTCTTTCCTTTCCTCTTTTCCTCAAAAGTTGATTAATAGAAAACTATGAAAATTCTGAGACTACCTTTCACAGTGCATGCTAATTAATACTTTGAAGTTAGACAATATGTGTTAGAGTTCCTATCTACCAAGTACTAGAATTATGACATCAGACTGAATATCCTTTAGCCTGTGATGCCTTAATTATAAAACAAATATAACCTCAAAAAAGTTAGGAAGTTGCATTATGGATTAAAAGAAATATTGCTTTTAAAGTACCTAGTGCAGTGTTTGGCAACCTTTTCTTATAAGAAACCTCTATCTGGAAAATGTACTTTAGAAATAGTGATATATTTGAAAACCAAGATCTCCACAAAGAAAATGCAAGATACACCATAAACAGGCAGCAATCAGTGATATTTTATTACTGAAAATCTCAGATTTTTCTCACAGTGGTGGAATGACATTATCTCTGAATCTATCAAATTTGAGCTTTTAATTTCCTGATTAAATTCATCTCAGCTCTGTGCCATTCTTTCACATTTTAACATGACCGTGTCAACTCCTTCCATTTAATACCTATTAGTTTTTCTGGTACATCTAAGAGCACAGTCTCCATGATGAAGCATAACAGTCAAATTCCATATATAAATATCTATTTTATAGTTTATATGTTTTGTTTATATTTTCTAGAAACAATTAGTTAACTTTCTTACATGTTAAATAAGTTTTGAAGATATGTCATTCATGATATTGGAAACTTAATAAATACATTTAACTTTTCAATGACTAAAAAATCACAGTACCTTCAGAACTATTTCCATTTACAGAATATCCTTGAATATATAGTACTAAGATCTGATCTGTAGTGCACAAAAATATCTGAAGAAAGGAATGAAACTAAGTCTTAGTTCCTTATGCTTGTTCCTGTTTTTCTTCTCCAGGGGATTAGTCACATTCTTTCTGGGAAGCAGGAGACAGGTAAGAGAGGAAAAGAGGACATTATGGGAAGCAAAATAAGTTAATTAAAAATATATTTTCTACTTTATAGCAAGTGAATGGGAACTACCCTTTGAGCTGTTTGAAAAAGATTCAAGTATTCAACTGTCCATCAACTTTGAATTTAGTAAACTATTATATGTATTTTTTCTCTATATACATACATATATCCAATTTAAGTATTTTTCTTTAGTAAACATGAGTAGAAATATATACCGTTCCGTAATAATAACAAACTTTTCTCTCTCTCTCTCTTTTTTTTTTTTTTTTTGGTGGGACCCTCGCCGGTGGCCTGAGATCGAACTGGCACTACAGAGGCTGCGGGCAGCCTCACAACCCAGTGCTCAACCGCTGCGCCACCAGGGGAGGCCCTCCAAACTTTTCTCATTTTTAAGATAATTATCTACAAGGATTTACACTTAATATTTTCTTCAAAGGACATTATTTTCAATATTAATTATCTAGCTCTCATGAAAAAATAGTCAATATCATATACACTGGAATAAAATTTTCATTATATATTATTGTTTATTTATGTTTTTAAATTGCTGTTCATTTTTGTACAGTGTTTGATTTCTCCACTCAGCGTTGTCCCCATAAAATTCCCACTACCAAGACATCTATGAACCATCACTCTAGTCTCTTGCACTATTCCCTCCCGTTTTGATCCCTTTCCCTTCCCTTGCCTGATGAATGTCTCCAATTTATAGTTTGACTGCTAGTTTTGTCCTTTTTTCCCCCAAAATTATATTATATATTAAGGAAACATGTAGAGCAAATGCAATCACTGTCTTAAATTTTCTTTTTGATTTTAATAAACCATGACAATAATGTCCTCTGGATACGAATTCAAAAATGTGTACCATTTTGCTATCAATTCTTGAAAATTCAAACATGAACTTTAGATATTTGATTAGAATTAATGCTGCAATAAAAACACGTTATACTAACAAATTAATATAAGACCAACAGAGTGGTCATAGAAACAATAATGTGAAAATAATAAATAATCATAGAGTCAGAGATAATATAATTTCATCATTGTGAGAAAAATCTCAAGTTTTCAACAATATTCCACTAATTACTATCTGCTACAAATTTATCTCTCCATTTTTTTTTTTTTTTGGTGGAGACTCCTTTGATTTTCTAATGTATCACTATTTCTAAAGCATATTTCCAAGACCAGAATAACTTGCAAGAGAGAATTATAAAATTATTTTATCTGTAGTAAATGTAAAAGTCTGAATCAGTGAAAAAATTCTCATTTGGAATTATTATTATGGAAGCTGATGTTCACATGACACCATTAAAATAAGAGCTGTAAATAAATATAGATACAAGACGACAGTGCCTACCCATTTAAAAATTATTTGTTTTGTTGTTTTTTTTTTTTTTCACAACTACATTAACTAGACTAAAGGGATGTACAACACTTGTATACATGTAAGGAAGTACTGTGGGTATTCTTTAAAGGTTGATAGCATATAATCAAATTTCAAGAAGAGTGTTGTACAGCCTCTTGCTATTAAATCAGCAACTATTGCAGAGGACTACACAATAGTTACATAGGCCTTAATGATTTTAACTTTGGTGTCTGGTTCTTACCACTGAAAATGAAATCATTTGCTTTTGTTTACTGAAGAGAAACTGGGATCATGGATGTGCTAGTCAATTTTCCAGAATATAGAAAAATATAGAGTAAATGATGGTAGATAGACATGCATAATAGATAGCTATAGTCTTACATAGATTAGAGATAAAGAGATGTGATAGTTGTAGAGAGACAAAGATAAAGATATGAGAGAGATAGAGATGAAAGAGATAGAGAAAGGAGTGTTAAACAATTATGAATGCTGGGAAATGCTAAAATCTGCAGAGGGAAAGATGAAGATACAGGCAAATCAATGGTATACTTCCAGTCTGAGACCAAAGGCCTAGACCCATGGCACCTGAATTATTTAAGTTCCAGTCTAAGGTTGAATCAAAGGTAAGAAACAGATATTCCAATTTGAAAACAGTCAGACTGAGATAATGAATTCTTCCTTACTCAGTCTTTTTGTTTTATTATCTTTGAGGAATTTATTTTACTCAATCTACCCATTCTAATGAAATCTCATCCAGAAAACACCCCACAGATATACCTAGACAATGTTTACCCAAATATCTGGGAACCTTATGGCCCACTTAGGTTGACATAAAAATTAACCATCTTAGGGATATTGGGTTAATGCTGCACAGATGTGAGAGAAAGTGTGAAATTGGGATCTCAATGGTAAATGGACATTATTACTTTAAGTTTTACCAACAATGATAATTTCTAAAGAATGCATTACCTTAATCAATTTTCAAATACTGAATCAGACTTGGGTACATAGAGTAAATCCCTTTTGGTCATGGTGTAGAATTCTTTTTATGCATGATGGGGTTCAATTTGCTCAAGTTCTGTTGAGGATTTTTGCATTTATGGTCATGAAAAACACTGGCCTACATTTTTTTTTTCCTTCAAATGACTTTACCTGGATCAGTATTAGTTATGTTGTCCTCAGAATGATTGCGGATATATACCTTCTGTTCCTATCCTGTGAAAGACGTTGTAGAAAATGGTATAATTTTCTCCTTAAATATTTGGTAGAATATATTAGTGAAGTCTTCTCAGTCTCATGTTTTCTATTTTGGGAGGTAAGGATTCTATTTCATTAATAGATGCAGGTATATTTAGATTTTCTCTTCCTGTTTTGAATTCTGTGATTTTATTGAGAATGGGATATAATTGCTTTCTCTCTTTTGTCTCCCATACTTGATTTGCCTTTTGTGGTTTTAACTGAAGATTTTATATGATTACATTTTCTCTCAACACATAAACCACTAAACACTTTAATGTTTCACAGCTAGTATGAGTACCTTAAAAATAACAAATGTAATTCCTTCCTCTTTTCATTCTTTAAATTATTAACATACAGTTCACTTTCACAAAAGCATACATAAGTGTGTATAGACACACACATATAATATAAACATATAACAGGGAAACCACTAGAAAAGTTAAAAAAAAAATCTATAGGTTAAGGGGAAAAAAAATGGTATCATAGGGAGCTTCCCTGGTGGCACAAGGGGTTAAGTCTCAGCACTATGAAGCTATCAGCAGCCACTGCAGCAGGAGTTCAATCCCTGTCCAGGAAGCTGACCCACATAGTGCAGCAGACCTCTCCTGTAGCACTCACTGCTCCTCTCAGCAGTGTATTTCAGTGTATCTTCTGTTCTGCTCCCCACTGTGCTTCTGGTGAATCCTCTCACCTCTCTGCACCTCTGGCCTGCACCCCAGATCTTGTATGCATAGATAAATAACGTATAAAAATTCAATCATATGGGCCTCCGTGGTAGCGCAGGGGGTTGAACACCGCACTATGAAGCAATCCGCCGCCTCTTCTGTTCCCCTCTCTGTCTCTATGAATCCACTCACTCCTCACATTTCTGGCCTGTACCCCAGCTCTTGTATGCATAAATAAATAAATCTTTAAAAAAATTCAATCATAGACAATGCTCAATTAATGGTAAAAAATAAAATTTTTCTTTTACCTTAGTTTATTCCTTATTAAATGTTCTTCCTTTTCATGTTGATCTGAGTTTATAAATGCTATTATTTCCTTCTCTACAGAACTTGCTTTAATATAACATGTAGCTGTATTGAAAACCATTTTACTGGCAAAAATCCACTCTATTTTTGATAGTCTGAGAAAGTTTTTATTTCTCTGTCACTTTGAAGGAGAATGTTGAGGATACAGAATTCTAGGATTTTTTTCCCCTTTCATCCTTTCAGTGCTTTATTAAATATGTAGTTCTACTCTTCCTTGTTTGCATAGATTCTGAGGAAATAGGATGCATTTCTTATTTTTGCTTCTTAATAGGTGAAGTATTTTGTTCCTATAGCTCTTTTCAGCACTCTATATCTTTGCTTTTCTGAACTTGAACATTCTATTTAATGTTTCTGCATCTGTGGTTTGCTATGTGACTTTTTTTGGAGAAATTCTCCATCATTATTTCTACTATATCTTCTGTTCCATTTTCTCATGCTCCACTGGCATGCCCGTATTTAGGTTATTATTTGTGAAGTTGTTCTGTAGTGCTTTGGGTATTCTGTTCTCCTTTTTCTCAGTCTTTGTTTTCTTTTCAGTTTTAGAAGTTTCTTTTTTTTTTTAAGATTTATTTATTTACTTATTTATTTACTTACTTAATTTATTTATTTATTTATTTATGCAAGCAAGCACTGGGTACAGTCAGAAGTGTGGGAGGGTGAGAGAATTCACCAGAGCCAGAGCAGGGAATAGAACAGGCAGACTGACAAAGAAATACACTGCTGAGGGGAGCAGTGGGCGTGGCAGGAGAGGTCTGCATGCCATGTGGGACCCTCGCCACCTGCTGGGGATCGAACCATCGCTTCAGAGGCTGCAGTGCTCAACCGCTGCGACACCAGTCGCAGCCCAGTGCTCAACCGCTGCGACACCAGGGGAGGCCCAATTTTGGAAGTTTCTATTGCTATATCGTCAAGTCCAGAGATCCTGTCCTCAGTAATATTCAGTCCACTAATAAGGCCATCAGACATTTTTCTATTTAGAGCATTTTTTCATTAGCCTTTTATTTTATTTATTTTGGCTTGTTCTTTGGTTCTTTCCTAGCATTTCCATCTCTTTGTTTATGCATACATTGCCTATTTGGTTTTGCATGGTTTCTTCTTTACACATAGGAGACTTTTGCATACCAATTAAAGTCATCTGAAGTTACCAACCTGCTAATTTCAATATCCCCGACCTCCCTGATGTGTCAGATTCTGATTCCCCCCCACCACCTCTCTCTCTCTCTCTTTCAAATTCTGCATCTTACCCATAAGGATGCTTTGGATTTTTTTTTTCTTTATTACTGGACTTGATTTACCGGGTAAAAGGAATTGCTGTAAATAGGCCTTTAGTAATTGGGAAATTGGGAGTACAATATGGGGGGGTTATTCTATAGTACTATATGATTAGCTTTCAGACTTTTAGCGAGTTTATACCACTGGATTAAACTTTATAAGGTTATCTAAGTTATTTCCTACCCCCCTCCTTAGTTGCACAAGATATCTAGAGCTATCTGGAGTTAGGTATTTCCCTTCCCTCAGATCAGTTAAATTCTGTTAATACCCCAACAGGTTGGGTTCTGATTATCTAATTTCTTCTGAGAATAAGATTTGTTAAGAATGGAGTGTCCTGATGTTCTTCTAAAATGGTTTCTTTCCCCTCCCTCCATCAGAAGTATGACTGGACTTTACTCCATTATTTGCTATGAGCTCCTGGAAACAAATCTCATGAAATTATGGGGCCCCATTTGTGAATGGGGCCCTCAGGAGATTATAATTTTAAGAGTTGCCCGCATATAGCCTTCAGAAATTCATGAATTGTAGTTCTGGTTTTCCTACCCTCCTGTTGGTTCCCATAGTAGTCCCTACTCCTACATCTCTGCTGAGGTAAGCTGAAAATTTCTGAATCAGTCTCTTTATTTCTAGTCAGTTTTGGGAGTAGTGTTTTACTTTGTATCTCTGATGTCTTGTAGATCCAAGGACAGCTGTTGTTTTTTCAGTATGTTCAGCTTTTTCTTGTTAAGATGGAGTAGTAATTTCTAAATTCCTTACATGCAGGTCTGGATGAAGGATACAGTCTTTATTTCTGTTTATTATTAACACTTGTTTACATCATACATTTCCCTGCTATATATTCATTTCAGCATGTACCTTCAGTCACCTGTTTATTTTTCAGTCATGCTCTTCTGATTGTTTTATTTTTCTGTTGTTATTTATTCCCTTTTTTTCTCCTCTACTCTTTCTGGATGGACTTCCTCAGTTTTTCTATCAATTTCTTTGCTTCCTTTCCTGTGGGTGTCTATTCTGGAATTTTGTTTACAGTTACATGTGGGTTTTTATAGAATACCTATGTTTTAGGTCCTTTATGAGCTGGTGTCTACTCTCCATCATTTGATTATACTGTCATACTCATTTTTTCCTTCCCCTTAATATTTGGTATTGTTGATTCATAATATTCTTGTGCTTGTTTTTGACATTTTGCTAAGGAATTTGTGTTTCAATTTTATTTTCTTATGGAAAAACTTATTTTAAAATTATTTGAAGAATGGATGTGGTGGTGGCAAAGTCTATTATTACTGTTTGTCTAAGAAAATCCTTATTATCACTGCATACTTAATTAGAAATTTTTCAGGATAGAGAATTCTTGCATGATAGTTCTTGTCTTTCCAGATTGCAGATATTTTCTTCCACTTTCTTCTTGCTTGATGTGTGTCTGGACTGAAATCTGGGGAAATCCTTATTTAGGAACCCATATAATTTATTTTTCTTCTTGCTTCCAGTATCATTTCCCCTTTATCTTTGACTTTTGATAGTTTTACAATGATGTGACTGGGTGTAGATCATATTGCATATAGGAATTTAGGTATTTTCTCTGCCTGCTGGACTTCCATACTTAATTCATTCTTAGTTTGGAAAGCTCTCATTTATTATTTGTTGAATAGGTTTTAGAGTCCTATTGTTTTTCTTTCCCCCTGGGACTCCAATCATTCATAGGTTTCCTCTTCTATTTGAATCTCATATTTCTCATAGAATTTTCTCACTTTCCTTTGCCTTGATGCTTCCTCTTCTAAATTTGCAATTTGTTTGAGTCTTCACCGCTAAAATGTCTCTTTCTTCTGACATTTTGATTCTATTCAAAGCACTAATTTTGTCTGCACTTCATTCAGAATCTCTTTATATGATCTTTCTATATATCCCATGTCTTTAGTAAGAATTCTCTGTGTTCCTGGATATCCTTTCTGAGATCTTGCATCTGCCTATAATGCCTTTGACTGGCCTTCCAGTATTTCATTTAACATTTTAATATTGTTGTTTTGAAGTCATTGTCAGATAGTTTCTCTATTTCTGTCTCTTTTGTACTTGTCCCAGGACTTTTGATCTTCTCATTTTGCCTTCCCATCTTGTGTTGAGAGGTTGCTTGCTTTCTAGGCATGTTTATATTACCTTATTGTTATTTATGTGTGTGCATGTGTTTGGGAGCACTGGGAATTAATCTTTGACCTCTTCTTACTTTACCTCAGTGTAAAGTGGAGGAAGGGCTTTAATATTCAATGTTTGTTTGAGGAGTGCTGTTAGTCAGCTCTACCTCTTTTTGCCCCACAGACAAAAGGTTGTCTTCACTTTACTTTCCACCTCATTATTCCTTTCATACAAGGGTCATGACCTGTGAAGCTAGGGCCTCCCAGCAGGAAGGGCAATATTTGGGTCTCCAGGCTCTCACTCCAGGAATAATCTGCACCTGGCTCAGAGGCTGCTCTGGGTGCTCACTGGGCACAGGTGTGCCCAGTTAACACTCTGGCATCCACCATGGCCGCCGTTGCACCACACTTGCCCGGGCTGCTGCTTCTCAGGACTGGGAGGTACACAAGCTGTTGATCTGTCTTTCTGGAGGATATGCGACCACACCCTAAAGTCATTCTTTATGCTGTTGGGCTTTTTATGGAGTATGGCCTAGCTCTACCTGGCTTTTCTTTGCTCACTTTAGGGTGGGGCAGGGGGAGCCTGCTTTGAGCAAGCTGCCCCAATGGCTTCCAATTTTCTGTGTCCATTCATGCTAGGGAAATTGCGCCACAATTTCACAATATCCTGGGTTTCCCTCCACATGGCTTGATTGTTTGACCCCCTATCCCTTAGTTTTTAAACTCCCTGGGGAAGTCCTCAGGCAGTGTAGCTGGTTAGAAATGCCTGAATTTTTCTAGGAGCATGTCGCAGTGTTTTCCAGGGAGAGGGGGATTCCAGCCTCTTTGTTCTGCCACATTGTGGGTCATAATAATAAGCTAAAGTTGTTGGTGGTTAAGATTTAGCATTTAAAAGTTATTGGTTATCAGACATGGCTAGATCTGCTCACCATTTTCTAAAAACCTGGATGAAGTTTTTAGAAAACTCTAGATGCGTATGGCATTTTATATTATAATTTGTATTTTTAAGGAATATTACATATCATTATATATAATCCTTTAAAATGTTGCTGGACACAAAATTTGTCAAAAACCTATAACCCAGTATATTTTACTGGACTAAATAGTGAAATTTTTGCAGCAATAATATATACAATTTTAGACCACTGTTCTTGATCATTTCATCTTTCCCAATTTTATTGTTTACGTTTCTATAATGCAAAGTCAGACTATGTTTCAAAGAAAATATTCTTACATATGGTCTTCAACTGTGAGGTCAATGTGCTGTTTATTTTTTGCTACAATACTGTTTCTTAGAATTGTTACTCAGTGTTGGAATGTGGAAATTACATTGAAAATTTCCAGAAGAAAATAAAATCATTCTGTAGTTAAAATGCAGTTGAATATTAGTCATTTTATCAGATGAGGGTCAAAAGACTTCTTTTTGTTTGTTTTACTTTTTATTCACTTTGATATGTGTAAAGGGCAGAAACAGACATGGTGCAGGTTTTCTATGATCTAGCAGACCGGGTGAAGGAGAAGTCAGAGTTCTCAGTGGCTTTTGCAGGTCTTTTATTGGGATTACCAAGTACAAGGCAGGCAGGGGCGCTGGGGGGCCGGTAGGCTGGCAGGCCTCCCAGCCCCCAGCACGTCTTCACTGTGGGCTCTCTGGCCTTCTCTCGGCTTCTGCTTCTCTTGCTTCTCGCTTCTCTCTTGGCTTCTGCTCAGCTTCTACTGGCATCCTCGGGACGCTGCCCATAAAAGCCCAGTTGAATCCCATCTACCTATGCCCACACCCTACTCCAGGTGCCTGCCATCAGGCATGCATTCAGGACCGCAAGGATCCATCATCTATCCTGATGGCGGGAGGGCAGAAAAGCCTGACATTTTTCCTTACCCTATGTAAAGGCAGGAAGGACACTGTGCAGGTTTTCTGATCCCATGCAGACCAGGAAAAGGAGGAGTCAGAGTCCTCAGTGGTTTTTTGCAGGTCTTTTATTGGGGTCCACTGGGTACGTGACAGGCAGGGGTGCTGGGAGGCTGGCAGTCCTCCCAGCCCCCAGCAAATCTTCACTCTATCTGGGCTCTCTGGCGTTCTCTGCTTCTGCTTCGGGCTTCTTCTCTTTCAGCTTCTCTCCGGCTTCTCTTTCGACTTCTGCTGCTGGCGTCCCCGTGACGCCACCCTTATAAAGCAGTCTTAGTACAGGTGTACCCACTTCAGGTGCCCGCCATCAGGCATGCATTCAGGATCACAGGGTTCCCTCATCTATCCTGATGGTGGGAGGACAGAAAAGCCTGATTTTTTACCTTACCCTACACCCTACAATATGTAATCATAGATTTAAGGCATACTACTTTGACTTACTTGCTTATTCCCTTAAAAATATTTCTTTCCTCAAATTAAAAAAAAAAAAAACCCTCTTTACAAAAGTGTTTACCAGAAGTGAAGAAGGAAAATTGTGTATAAATTGGATAAAATAGGTCAATTATATGGTGAAGGAATGCAGCTAGAGGTTGACTTGTAATGTTGTACACCTATAGGCTATATAGTGTTATAAACCAATATATTTCAAATAAAATGAAGTAAATTGTTAAAAAATGTTTTCTGTAACGGTGTGTTGATATAAAAATAAGTGTTACAGCAAATTGTTCCATTAAGTGCATATTAAATAAGCTTGTTGGTTGGTAAGCTCTCACTCTGGGCTTTTAGTCCACATTGATGGCAGGACCTTCAAATTTTGCATGAACTTTCCCATTCCTTCCCTCATTATCAGTATTTTTGTCTTGGCAATTTTACTTCAGGATCTTGCCCCTTCATTTAGCCCAGTATCATATGCTGTCTCAGTGAGTAGGTTAAAAGAAATGGACATACTTCTTTCAAAATTTTCAGATACCTACTCTTGACGTTATTTTGCTTGTTTGTTTCATTTTGTCTTTGTTGTGTCTTTGATTTTTAAATTCAGTTCTTGGCATAGTCATTATATTTTGTTTTATTTTTTTTAAAGATTTATTTATACAAGCACTGGGTACAGTCAGAAGCACAGGAGGGTGAGAGAATTCACCAGAGCCAGAGGGAAGAGCAGAGCAGGCAGACTGACGAAGTACACTGCTGAGGGGAGCAGTGGGTGGCAGGAGAGGTCTGCGCACCATGTGGGGCCCTCGCCTGGCGACCGGGGAACGAACCAGCGCTGCAGAGGCTGCGGGCAGCTTCGCAACCCAGCGCTCAACCGCTGTGCCACCGGGGAGGCCCAGTCATTATATTTTAGTAACAAAAGTCTTTTGTTGAACTTTAAGTTTGCTTTATTAAATATTTGGATATAAATTATGGTCATTCAAGTTTATAATTTCATAATTTAAAAATCAATAACTACATAAGAATGGGTGCATTTTTATAAGACAGAATTATGTCTTTGGCAGAAGGCAGCATATCAATAAACATAATGTTAACTTGGAAGTCCTTTAGTAAAAAAATTTCCACTCAACCCATCCCCTAATTTGGGTTTCTCACACAGTTCTTTTACATGCTCTTAATTCATCCTCTCTTACTTCATCCTCAGTTCTGTTTGAGCTACAGGAAGTAAAAGTTTTCCTTTGTATTTTCTTTTAGTACCATCTTTGATAGTCTTTTTCCTTTCGCTCCCACTTCACTCTTTTTTTTTTTAATTTATTTATGCATGCATACAAGAACTGGGGTACAGGCCAGAGGTATGGGGGGTGAGAAGATTCACCAGAGACAGAGTGAGGAACAGAACAGGCACACTGCCTGAAACACACTGCTGAGGGGAGGAGCGGGAAAGACCGGAGAGTTCTGCCACACCATGTGGGTATCTCCCTGCCCGGCCGGGATCAAACCCGCACTGCAGAGACTGCAGACAGCTTCACAGAGCTGCACTCTTCCACCTGCACCACCAGGGGAGGCCCCCTCCCACTTCACTCTTAACCTCACAGCCCTCATTGTATTTATTAATGTCTACAAGCTTTAGTAATGCATTAAATTACCTGCTATATCAATGCCAGTTTCTGTTCCTGAGGTTCTGAATTGCTTTAGTATACACGATGTACTTAAACATCCTCCAATTTACTGTAAATGGCTGAATCTCATCTTTCCTATGACTGAAGAGTATTCCATAGTGTGGATCTACCATATCTTCTTTTTTTTTTTTTAATAGAGGCATGTTTTATTTATTTGTTGGTTTGTTTGTTTGTTTTTGTTTATACATGCACTGGGTACAGTCAGAAATGCGGGAGGGTGAGAGAATTCACCAGAGCCAGAGCGGGGAGCAGAGCAGGCAGAAGGACCGAAGTACACTGCTGAGGGGAGCAGCGGGCGGCAGGAGAGGTCTGCGCACCATGTGGGACCCTCCTCCGGTGGCCGGGGAGCAGCTGGGGATCGAACCGGCGCCGCAGATGCCACGAGCAGCTTTGCAACCCAGCGCTCAACCGCTGCGCCACCGGGGAGGCCCTACCATATCTTCTTGATCTGGTCTTTTGTTAATTAACATTTAGGCTACTTCCATGTCCTAGTTATTATAAATCATGCTAATATGAACACAGTCAAACATAAAGTTTGTGTGTGTGTGTGTGTGTGTGTGTGTTTTGATGTTCTCATTCTTTAAAATGTTCAACTGGTTTTGCTGAGTCGGATGGTATTACAGTTTTTAATTTTTTTAGATGAATTCATCTAGACTTCCATAATGGTTGTACCACTTTACAGTCCCACTACCAGTGTAATAGTTTCTCTTTCTCCACATCCTCTCCAGAACTTGCTGTTTGAGGTCTTTTTAATATGTGTCATCCTAACTGTGTGAGATGGTCTCTCTTTGTGGTTTTAACCTTTATATTTCTTATTGGAGGCTATAATGTTAATTTTTTCATTTGACTCTTTCTTGATATTCTTTCGTTAAGTGTCTGTTCAGAGGAGATGCCTATTTATTAATTAGGCTGCTATTTTTGTTGTTAAATTGTGTGAGTTTTTTGGGGGGGGCCCTCCCTGGTGGTGCAAGGGGTTAAGCATCAGCATTATAAAGCAATCTGCAGCTACTGCATCAGGAGTTTGATCACTCCCCCTCACTCCTCCCCAGACAGGGAGCAACCCACATGGCGCAGCCAACCTCTCCTATCTTGCCTGCTGCTGCTCCCCTCAGCAGTGTATTTCAGCCATTCTGTCTATTCTGTTACCCAGTCTGTCTCTAGTGAATCCTCTCCCCCCCCACACCTCTGGCTTGTACCACACTTCTTATATGCATAAATAAATAAATTTTAAAAAATAGATGGTTTTCCTTTAAATAGCGAAAGCTTGGACTTTGCTTTGAAATCAAGTCCCTCTGCACCTTTTTGCTGGTGAATTCAGGCCATATTTATTTAAGATGATTATTGAGACATATGTGTTCATAACCATTTCTTTAATTTTAGTTTTCCTTGACTTTTTATTCAGTAAGATTTCCATTTTATCTTTTGTTCAGGTTTCATTTCTATTATCTTATATATTACTTCTATGACTTTTCTTGAAGGTTCTCCTAAGGTTAGTATATGACGGGCTGTTTGTGTAAGTCTTTGGACCGTTTGGTCTGAGACACATATAACTGACCACATTATTACTCATCTCCTCCTCCATGTTATATGGTTTATGCATTTGATACCTCTATATTTATTGTTCTGTTTCTTCATAATAACCCCTTTAGACTTCTTTCATGTGCTGCTCTGTATTGATAAATTCTTTCAGTTTGTGCTGTTTAGTGAAACTCCTTACTCCATTTGTCTTGATTGTTAATCTTGAGGGTGTAAAGGAGTCTAGGCTGGAATTCTTTTCTTTAACAACATTAAGAATCTCTTGTTAATCCTCTTGTGCTGGTGATATTTGTATTGCAAACTGCTGAGAGTCTGATTCATATTTCCATTAAGTTTCTCATTTTTCTGTTGATGATTTTAGTATCCTGTCCTCGTTGGCATTCAACAGTCTTACTACAATATGCCTTAGTGTCTGCATCTCTAGTATTATTTTGTTTGGGCTCTTTGGCCTCCTCCTTGGTCACAATATCTGGCTTCTGTCTTCAGTTGAGATGTTTCTTAGCAATTATTCTTTTAAATAAGTGTTCCATGTCTTTGTCTTTCTCTTCTCCATTTGGCACCCCAAAAATATAGATATACTTTCTCTTTTAGTTACTTAACAGGGTTCTCACACTATTTTCATTTTTAATTATTTTTCTTTATGTTGTTTAATTGTGTGTTTTCTGATACTGTGTTTTCAAGGTCATTAATTCTCTCAAATACTTACATGTGTGCTGATGAGGCACTCAGTTTTGTTGTTTCATTCAATTATAGTATTTCTTAGCTCTGCTACTTCTAATTGCAACAGTCTTTTTTCTCAGTCTATTTTTCTCCTGTTTTATAGCCTCCAATTTTATTTAAAAAAATGTTCTAAGTATTAAGTGTTATAGCAGTTATAAGCTGAACACCCTTTAGTCATGACCTGCTTTTCAGCTGGTTTGAGACTTCTGTCAGTGTTTTGTTTTTTTTTTTTTTTTTTTTTTTGGTATCTTCATTTTTATATTCAGTGGGTTGTAATAGGGATAGACTTTCTGACTGGTGTTTTTCTCTTCTCTCTGCCAAACTGTTCATCCTAGTGTGTCCTGTGATTGTCCATTTTTTACTTCAGGGGAGTTTTGCTTTTCTCTGCTGCAATCTAGTTGTGAGTACAGGGGGCAGGCAAACATAGTGTCTTCATACCACTGCCATTTCGTTGACTCCTCCTTTATCGCTTCTCTGGAGTTTACCTCTTAAAACTGCCTCTAGGAAAGTAACTTTATAAATATGTAAGGTTTGTTTCTATAAACTTAACTGTATTATTTTTCTAAATTAGATGACACAAATTTGATTTGTCATGTGTGCTGTGTCAATGAATGACTTTTTTAGTATTTTAATTCTCTAAAACCTAGTGCCAACCTTAGAGGGAAGAAATTTCTTATAAAATAGAATATTCAAAGACTAGTAGCATTGACTTCACTTTCCCCTATGTCAAGACATTGCTGGGGTTGAGTAGCAGCTACCTACTTGGCGAGGGTATGTGCTTTACAGTTTATTAATATTCCCATCAGACTTATTAATTTACATTACTCCTTAGACTCTGTAGACATTTTGGTTACAGCCACTAAAAATGGAAATGAATGAGATAACTCCCATTCCCCCTCTCAAATGACTTATCTATGAAGGGATTACATTTAAAAATGATAATTCATATCTCAGAAAAAATAAAAACACTGTGCTCTGTAAAGGTACAAAGTTTTTTGTTTTTTGACAAAATTCATTTATTCATTGTGCCAATGTAATGATTAAAGAAATAAAGTGTAATAAAAGCACAACAAAAAAGGCAACCTATTCTGAGTGGGGTGGGAAATTATGTGTCAGGGCTGTTTTAGGGGAAGTTGATAATTAATTGAAATAAATTTATCTTATGAGTAGAATTCCAGGTAAAATTTGAGAACTGGAGGCTGTTGATGTAGAAATACATAGTGCCAATAATTACAGATAAGAGAAAATAACAGTGATTTTCTGGAGATTAGTAAGAAATAAAGCTACCAAGCCCAATGGCCAATCATTAACTTAATGTGACTCTAAGTCTTATCATTCTTGTTACAATCTGAAATTAAAAGATATAACCATGACTTCAACTGTTATCACATGACTTTATAATCAACCAATTTTACAAGCTGAAGAAATGCCCAGCTCATGCTCTGTTCTGATTGAACAGAATGGGATTTCCACACTCTCTAACCTATTTTTACCAAACTTGACACCACAAATAATTACCAATATGGATTTCATTGATCTCTCTGAAATGGTTTCTGATTTTAAAGTAAATTTCTCAAACTACATAAATTCTAGTTTGTAGGTCACAATGGATCAAAGATTTTTTAGGTGGGAATAACACGCACATTTTCCCCACAGGAGCTGTTAATGTCACTAAGTGTTCTAAATGCATTTGACACTGAAAGAGGGTCTTCAGTTGTTTTTTTTTTTTTTTTTTTTACCCAACGGATGGACCATAACACTAGAAATATAAACTTTTATAATATTTATGTAAAGTTTGTAAGTATCCTTTTAAATATGCTGTAGGTCTCCAATTGTAGGTAAATGCCTTTTATTTTAGTTTTTGAATAAATGCCTCATTTTTGTGCAGGAGAACCCTGATATGCAACTGATGAAATCACAATTTACTTTTTTATTTTTGTTTTTAGCTCACTCCAGTTGGCACCACAATATTTACAGGATTTTCAGGGGACAATGGAGCTACAGACATTGATGATGGCCCAAATGGACAGATAGAATATGTTATTCAGTATAATCCAGATGACCCGGTATGTAAAATCCTGTCTGCTTGGAACTTCCCCATGAGGAAGAAAGTTGAAGCTTACTCTAGCTTACACTTACTGTATCATTTTAATACTCATCTCCTGGAACCACAGTAGTAATCATGGGTTTTATTTATTTATTTATTTATTTTTATTTTATTTTATTTTATTTTTTTTACATTTTTATTTTTTTAATAATAAATTTTATTTTTATATTCCCCATACAATTTCAACCCCTCCATTCTGAACCCAATCCCTCCCCTCCCCCCCCACCCCACAAAAAGTGTCTCTGGATCATAATTTTTGTTGATTTTCACTTTCTTATAGTTATTCAATTTCCTGGTTCCTTATTTAAGTTTTCTAGATTCCTGCTCTGAGTGAGAATACAACTTTGAGATGACTTTTAATTTTTAATATTATTTAAAAGAGATATTCATGTTTAAAACCCATGATTGAGACTGGTTTTAAACATGATTATCTCTTTTAAATAATATTAAAAATTAAAAGTCATCTCAAAGTTGTATTAAGATACTTGTACTTTTAAAAGCAGTTTTGATGATATCTGTAGATAAAGCTTAAAGTGTATTTATCTATGTAGTATACCATTTTTTATAAATTATCATCTTTGCAGATTTCTAAATATCATAAACATAAATGGCACAGCCAATATGATTCAAATGTTCTGTGGAAATTGCAAATTAATACTTCTACTCTGACATCATCTGTGATGATGACAATCCCTGAAAATTCAAATATCTAAAAATTTCTCTTATAAAATCAAAACTAGAGAAAAGCAAACAAAGCTTCTAATAATAGGCACCCTTTTTTTGATTAAACCAAGATATTTTTATATTGCTTCTTAGACTTTGAAATAATTTCTTCAAATGCAACATTATTCAAAACAAAGATAAACTTAGAATTATTTTGTTCAAGTTAGAGCTGGAAGTCCTGCTTGCTATCCTTCCCTTTGTTTTCACCTGTAGTAGGTTCTCAAAATACCTTGGAATCCCCAGAGTTTAGTTTTAAATTATTCTAAATTCATGTGTTTCTTTTAATTATTCTAAATGTTTAATACTAGGAATATACAACAGTGTTGAAAATAACATGATTTTTTTTAATCATCTTGAGCTTATGTATTCAAAAGAAGAATGAAACAGATTAAAAAAAAAAAACTGAAGATTTTATGGAAACTAACAGCTCACAGTGAGATTTATCTCACACTTTTATTGTGGGAATTAAGTAATTGTGATTATATTTTTTTATTCTTAAAAATCAGTTTTTGAGTAGTAATATTTCTGTTGCAAAGGAGAGAAAATAAGCTCATAGGTGAAGTGATTTGCCATAACCATTTCTAAAATGTAATCAGGACTCCAATTTCAGAATAACATGCACCCTACTCTGTTCAAATTGTATTGTAATAAAATATTTTCTTTGGTATTTAGGTTTTAAAAATAATTCTATGTGTATGCCATGTTTGTAACTTACATTTTACAATGGCTATTTCCTAATCTGTATTCCTCAGACTCTAAAGATGAAATCTCTCAGCAAATATAGAATGGCCAATTTGTGTTTATCTAAGGAAAACACTAATGATATTTCATTAAAAAAAATCCAAACCTGTCCAAGATCTGGACAATGTAAGACAAAGTGTATTACTTTAAAAGCTATATTTTAGAATTTTAGATACATTTTAACTCAGTTTTTCTTCACAATACACCTTGAAGCAATTACTATAGATTTTATTCAATAGTTTAGGATATAAAGACTCAGAGAAATTAAGTGGCTAAGGTTACCCAGAAGTAGATGATAAAGCCAAAATTTGAACCCAGAAAGATTGACTTCAGAGACCCTGCTCTTAATTTTCACTCCCTGGGCTTTGCAAAATGAATATTAGAAAAAATGCTTAGATATTCAGGATGTTGTAAAGATAAAGGCAATAGTACATATAATACATTTAATTGTCTTAATTCCTGACTTATAAATACTTATGATAATTTTACTTTGTAGTTTTAGAATGTAAACTACTATAAAGCAAAGATAAATTGTTTCTCTAGATGCATATCTATGCATAGTCTATGTTTCTTGGCTAATACTACATTCATTTGACATTTTGTTACATGATAAACCATTTTTTTAAAGCTGCATAATTTTGTCTTATTTACATTAAGTACTATTTATCTACCCAAAGTCCTACTAGCAGACAATTCAGTTGCTTCCACTTTATCCCTAGTAGAAACAGCATGACACTGAACAACATGTCTGATTCTTTGTTGAGGATTAATTTCTAGAATTGTTGTGCCATGTCAAAGGTGTGCTTTTGGTATAGATTGGGAAAAGATCTTCCAAAAAGGGGCATTAATTGACACTCCCTCCACAGGCTATTCCACTCACGCTGGTTGTGTTTCTTCTTTACCTCTTTACCAGCCTGATCAATGAAGTATTTTGTTACATTTTAATTTATTAATTTTTTTTTAGTATGTTTAAAATATATTTTCCCCCATTCACTTGTCTGAAGACTAGATGCTTTCTACTGATCTGCATTCAAGGTCACTATGCCCTATGCCATTTCCATTCTGTTAAATCTATCCTTTTTTTATTCAATTTTCTGGCACTATATAATTTTTAAGTCTAAATTTTCCTTAATTTTATTCAAGTATTTCTTTCCTAAGATTTTCAAACTTTTTTATTTTATTTCTAAAAATGCATAGCTATAATAGCTGCTTTAAAATCCTTATCCACACAGCTGCCCTCCCTGCCCACCTGTGACTATGCATATATCAGTTTCTTCCTTTCTCTGTTTCCTAATAAACCTGTCCTTCTAAGATTAAAAAAAAAAAAAATCCTTGTCTGAATGTTCTAATATGTCTTCCTTAATGTTCTCTCCTCCTAAAAAGATATCCCATTTCCTGGTTCATCATATGTTATGTTGTTTTGGAATCCTGGACGTTGTAAATGTTGTAAGGAGATTCTTGATTTTACTGCAATATGGTATTTTTTTTTTTTTTTTTTTAGCAGATAACTGAAAACTCTTTTGGGTGCAGTTCAAATCTCAATTAGGCATATGTTTTTCTTAGTTGACTTGCTTATAGCCTGTCCCATGCAGATGTGGCTTTAGAAACTAACTAGAAATTAGGACACAGATTATAAGTTGAATATATTCTCCTTTTTGAATTTCTGATTTCTAATATCCCTCCTTCACTTTCTATCAACTTTGTGGGTCTCAAAAGGTAACCCTAATTTTTCAGACCAGAAAGACTTCAAGCAGTCTATCAGAGTTGTAATTGCCTCTTGAGTTGCTCAGTTTAGTCTCCACTCAGACTAACTGCCATAGAATATGAATCTTAACCATGTTGCCTATGTATAGTCTCCCCCAGGATGGGCCTGTGTTGACTCTATATTCAGGAATGTCAGGATTTTCTTTCTTTCTTTCTTTCTTTTTTTGGCATATAAATTGTCAGATAAAAGATATTCAGCCATATAGAAGCAGAACAATTCCTTAATATTCAAAAAATATTTTTAGAAGCTTGATGCTCTTACTCATTTTCTCTTCTGAAGCATTCTGGTTTTCCTAAATATTAGGGGGTACCAACAATGTTAGAAATATTTCAAGTTTTACTCAGAAAAGTGAAACATACAATCATTGTATCCATAACTGTAGACTAAAATTGATAAATTGTCAGCTAATTTACCATTGCTACTAGTTTTTTTAATCAGAAATACTAAAATCTAAAATGACTTTAGGCTATTTTTCTCTATGAGAAAGGAAAAAAATGGGGAAAGTATTGAAAAAAAGAGGGTGATCATAGGTGTCAATTCATCTCTCTATAAAAATAAAAGGATATTCCCAATATAGGCATGCATGTGACGATATCCTCGTATAGCTGTATTCCTAAAAATTAGAAAAATAACAAAATATATTACATGAAATTATTAAATTGAAGACTCATCAAATACAACAACTTTTAATTTTTGTTACTAAATGTTACCACTAATCCTTTGACAAATCTCAGGGGATATGTAATACAGCTGTTATCTGTTTCTTTTTTTTAAAGATTTATTTATTTATGCATACAAGAATTGGGGTACAGGTCAGAGGCATGGGAGGTGAGAGGATTCACCAGAGACAGAGTGGGGAACAGAACAGGCAGATTGACTGAAGTACACCGTTGAGGGGAGCAGCAGACAAGACAGGAGAGGTCTCCTGCACCATGTGGATAGCTCCCTGGCTGGGAATCGAACTTGTGCTGCAGTGGTTACCCATACCTTCATAGTGCGGTGCTTAACACCTTGTGCCACCAGAGAGGTTCTGTTATCGGTTTCAGTGTAACATTATCACAAAAATTTACTGGCTTAAAACAACATACACTTATTTTGTTTTAGTTTCTATGGCTAAAATCTCGATATAGCTTCATTGGACTCTTGCTTATGCTCTCACAAAGTTGAAATCAAGGTATTGACCAGATTTGTTTTCATATGGAAACTTAACTAGGGAAGGATTTCCTTCCAGGTAAACTCAAATTGTGATCAGAATTCATTATTTCATGGTAGTAGGATAGAGTCTTGTATTTTTGTCATCCTTTGATTAGAGATTGTGCTCAGCATTTGGAGATCACCCTACATTTCTTAACCGCTTCTTTCATTAAGTCTGCTCAGAGGCATCTAGAGCAAATTTGTTTGTAAGACAGAGTTTATATATCAAAATGCAATCACAAGAGAGACAGTTTATCACGTATACTATATTCTGTTGGATAAATGCATATAAGAGAGGTCCTGCCCACACTACAGGGAAGGATATTATACAGAGAAATGAGTTGCTTATCAGGAAGCAGGGATAGAAAGTGGTCCCTTAAGAGCCTGTCTATAACACCTATTATAATGTTCAGCATTATTATCATCATTTTTAAATGCCATACAAACAGATCTACTATGAAAAAAATGTGAGCCTTTTTTAAACAAATTTATGCCAAAATAAAGGGGATGAAGTACCTGTTCTAGTCCTAATAAAGGGCAAGTATGTGATAATGTTTGCATCTGTAATATTTTTCTAACCCTACTTTTGTTTGTGATCTGGATGGAGAGTTACACTAGATGTGAAAGAAAGAATTAGGTATTTTTACTCTCCCAAATTATAAAATTTCAGTTGTCAATGTTGTATACTTTTCACTGAAACAAAGCACATTATTTAATCACTGAACAAAATAAAAATTAAAATTGAGTTTTTGGTTTCTTTCCTTTGACTATTCTGTTTATTGCATTTTATCTAAAATAAAGAAGGGAGAAGTTTGTGCCTAAAGAGCTACTGAGCTGATAGACCAAATTCAAACCAAAAACATTTGTGCTGTTTTCAAAACTTTCTGGTTTTTCCTCTCTTTGAAGACATGCAAGGAATATACTTTTCTTCATTGTAGGAAATTACTTGCTCTGGCTCATGAAATGTGAATTTGGACTCCCTATAGTGTTGAAAGAATTGAGAAAAAAGTGAAACATAATTTCTTTTGTAATGTGTAAGCATATGATACACTTTATTTTCATGAGTCAGGAAGTTAATACCAGTTTAAATGCAAATTTTTTAACAAATCCTCATCTTGAAATAGTTTGCATATAAGTCAAAGTCCAAATTTCAGTCCAAAAACTGCTAAGTACAAGTTGGCATTTTCCCTTCCACTGCTGGAGAAAAACATGCTGAGGTCTAATGTCTTTTAGCACAAGTTCCCGAATGACAATAGAAACAGAGCCCATGTACTTAATTATATTAGATGTGCATATAAATATAAAAAGAGCAAGAATAACACATTGTTATGTTAAGCCATTAATTTGGATATTTAGCTGTTGCATCATAACCTAACTTTCCTTAGCTAATAATTAGACCAACCAAAAATAATTGTAAATACCTCATTATTAAAGTCCTCTATACAATACATGGGAAGAATTTTTACTGTGTTTATCAAGTTGCTGACTACTTTTTTGTGTCTTCATGTTAATACAAATACATTGACCTCATTAGATTGTTTAATAAAACAAAAAAAAAAAAAACTCCTAAAATTGGGACAGAATTTATCACATGCTCTACAGAAATTTTTAGTTTGGAACTTAATCTTATATGGAGAATGCAATTATAATAGGTATTCTGATGCTTCAAATCTCATTGTTAGCTAGTTTAATAAAACTATCCATATAATAGATTATCATATCACTCTATTATGTTATTCTCACTTTTTTTAATACCAGACTGAAGTGATGTTTTCTCTGCATTTTAATGTTTTGACTAATGTGATAAGGAGGGAACTGATGACATATCCCTCCTAGCATTCTCCAGTGCATGAAATAGACAGCACAGCATTTCTATTAACTATCTCTGCCACTCAGAAAAGCACTGAAGGCATTTAACCAATATGCATGGGTAGTTTCTTTCTTGTAGGTATTAGAGTGATATTTCAGTGGATGGTAACATCTTTTAACTTTTTTATCCTCCTGAGTAGATTGTCCTTCTTTTGTAATATAGTTGACTCCCTATAGTGTTGAAAGAATTGAGAAAAAAGTGAAACATAATTTCTTTTGTAATGTGTAAGCATATGATACACTTTATTTTCCTGAGTCAGGAAGTTAATACCAGTTTAAATGCAAATTTTTTAACAAATCCTCATCCTGAAATAGTTTGCATATAAGTCAAAGTCCAAATTTCAGATGTTATTAAATATTTAAAATATTTTAGGCTAAGCAAAAACAACTATTGCTTACTTTAGGTAAGTTACTAAGAATATTATCTGTATTTTAATAATGTTTTTACAGGGTACATTATATAAAGACAGTCTCATGATTCTATAAAATCATATTATTGTTATTTTACAATGACCTCTCATGATTGTTAAGTCTAAAGATCTTATGTAAAAGTTTGAAACTGCTGTAAGTCTTGAGATTATTTAATTTTACAAAAAGGAAAAAAAAAATAGGCCTCTAATCCCAACCAGAGACCTCTTAATAAATTTTCTGGGAAAGTGGTTAGAACAAGTTGAAATTAATGTAATTATGACCTTAAATGTTTCCTTAAATGTGCATATGTATGTCTATGTGTGTGGCAGGAAAAGAACGTTCTGGGTAAAACAGAAAAACAATGAACAGATTATTGTTGCTATTAGGAGCACATTCTATATAATTATCTAGATAATTGGCGAACTCAAAAGCAGTGTTTTGGAGAACACAATAGAACCAACACAGAGATAAAAGAATAAAAAAAAAAGGGTGTCCCTGTTGGCGCAAGGGGTTAAGTACTGCACTATGAGGCAATCCACAGCCTCTGCAGCACAAGTTCAATACCCGGCCAGGCAGGGAGCAACACACATGATGCAGCAGACCTGTCCTGACTTACCTGCTGCACCCCTCAGCAGTGTACTTTGGTCAATCTGCCTGTTCTGTTCCCCACTCTGTCTCTGGTGACTCCTATCCCCCTACCCCTGCATTTCTGGCCTGTACCCCAGCTCTAGTATGCATAAATAAATAAATCTTTAAAAAAAGAATTAAAAAAATGAAATAGTGCAAGCAACTTCTTGGTTAATTTAATAAGAAATAACATCCAAGTCATAGGGGTTCCTGAAAAAGAAAGAGAAAGTAATGAAAACTGATTAAAAGAAATAATTACTGACAGCCATGTCAACCTGGGAAACAAACCTAACATCCTTGTCCAAGATGCCCAAATCGTTCTGAATAAAATAATAGCCCACAGAAAGACTCCGAGAGACATTACAATAAAACTGCTCAAGACTAATGACAAGGACGTTGTGACAAAAAGGGGTAACATAAGGGAACATCAATTAGACTTTTGGCAAAATTTTTAGTAGAAACCTTATAGGCAAAAAGGGTAGACAGACATCAGTTTGTCCCCCTATGTCTCCAAAAATATTAGTGGGTTTCAAAGTCAGGTCTAGATATCTAGTTTCAGTAGTCCAAGATGAAAATTATTCCTCTGTGAAGGAATTTGAAAGAGACATAGAGTTATATGTCCCTGAGAATCTGATTTTTCCCTTACTTGTTCTACAATTTGTGCTGCCAGTAGCTATACACCCTGTCAGGTGAAACTGGAGAGCAGGTTTTTATATTTGATAGTGGAGCTATTTGGAAATGGAAACAAACATCCCTGCTCTTACTAGGGCCAAGAACAGGGGCTTTTTTGCTTCCTACATCATGTCAGCCAGAAATTTCTGATTTTCAGTGTTAGATCACACTATCAAACTTCAGCATGGAGCTTCCCTACCTTGTACAGCAGCTTGTGGTAGTTGTAGGGACATTTGTCCCCAATCATTGGCCCCCTCTCCTGTTTCTTCTATATTCTGTATTGCCACTCTGTCAGTGTTGTCTGTAAACACGACAGCTTCTGGTCACCCACCTTCAAAAATGAATGTGCCTGGGTAATCATGTTTTTTTCCAGTGATAAGTTGATGTGAGACATGTGAGATATTTTGTTGATTTCTGGTTGTGCTTTTAGAAGATGTTTTCATGGCACAAGTTATTTTAGCCCTCAAACTATTCTATTTTTTAAATCATGAAGTACAATTATTTGACAGCTTATTTGATTTTTCACAGTATATATAGGTTTTCTCCCCTCAGGTGTGGACACCATTGTTTTCCCACCACCAACGCACCCTAATGACACAACTTATTCTGATATGTTTTCTGGGTCTGTTGGAATGGCTCTTACGTTCATTCATCCATATTTGGTGAGCAGAACACCTCTAGATGGAAGGCTGTGCTATTATAGTCTGCTGAAATAAGCAAGATATGCCTTTTGTTTCTTATAGTCATTGAACTGCTGGGGTAACCTGTTTAATTTCCATCTAGAAGTCTTGGTTTTGCAGCTGAGAGTCAAGATAGAATCTGTTTGACTCAAAGTAGGTTCTATAATACGCACACAAACACATATGTGTATATGTATGTGCACATATGTGTATATGCACACACACATATCAGGGTTATAAAAAGTTATAGGATCATCTTGATATTTATTACTAAGGAAGGCAAGTGGGATTAGACAGAGTAACAAAACCGTTTATAGTACTTATTAAAAATGGAAAACATGTAATGCTCATAATATTGTTACCTTAGACAAGTTTTCATTCAGTATTTTTTTTTTAAGATTTATTTATATATACAAGTACTGGGTACAGTCAGAAGCACGGGAGGGTGAGAGAATTCACCAGGGACAGAGTGGGGAGCAGAACAGGCATATCTACAAAATACACTGGTGAGGGGAGCAGCGGGCGGCAGGAGAGGTCTGTCACGCCATCTGGGACCTTCACCAGTGGCCGGGGATCTAACAGGTGCTGCAGAGGATGTGGGTAGCTTCGCAACCCAGCACTCAACCACTGCGCCACCGGGAAGGCCCAGTATATTCAAAGGTTCATCTCCACTTGATATTAAATCAGTTGATTAACCTAATATATCTAGCTTCAAAACCAGGACATACTAAGCTAATCATCTTTAAAAATATTTTAGAAAAAAATTTTTGAGTTGAGATTATAAGCAAATGTCAATACTCTTACTTAGGCTTAACACAGCCACCTCTAGTATCTCTTAAAGCAAAATCTGAGCAATCTGTAACAGAATTAGCTGAGAGTTTGCTAGAAATGTATACTTTTAAGAATTTCTCAAATTTTGGGAAATAGATGTCTTTAATCTTCAATCTAAATTACATATTTCTGTGATTCTTCCAGTCTATAATTTTTGCTAATTATTGACCTTTGTTGTGTCACCATATAATACTTTTTAAAGACTGTATTATTTCTTACTCAATTCTGTTATATGTTTTCTCATTAGATGAAGTTTTAGAAATATTACTAGAATAGTGCATTCAACATTTTTTTTTTGGTTAGAGGAAAAATATCTTAAAAATATAAGCACAGCTTGCTTTTAATTCTCATGATTAATATAATACAATTTGCTAAACAGTGTATACTGATAAATGTTTATTCAAATAATAAATTAGTTACTTAACACAAAGGCTCTATGTAATCGTTCTAAGCAGTATTAATCTTAATTGTAGATACTCTGTTGAATCACAATATTTATGAGACACTTAGCAAAATGAAAATTTTATATAGTTATAAAAGATGTTTTTAGTGAATAAGAGTTCAATTAAAAAGTGTTCTGAAGAACAATAAAATCCCTAATTGCTAACTACATTATTTGAAAAATTCTACATGTTAAATGAAAATTGTAACTAAAAAAAGATCAGAAATATCCTCTAAATTAATTTGTATGGAAAATAAGAATAAGTATAATTATATCACTGAGAGAACTCCTTCAGAATTGAAGAGGGTAATCACAAAATATACAAATGACAGAAATGATGGGGGGAGAGAGAGAATAAAAAGGAAGAGGAAGATATTGTAACTCTGGATATTAAAAGCTAATCTTCTCACATTCCCCTCAATGAGCCTGAGATGGGCAATTTGAGTTAGTCATTATCTTATTAGCTCTCATTTCTTAACTGACCCGTATGTGTCAGCTGTCTTCTCTTGTTCTCTTTTTTGCACTCCCTCCTTTTTTTTCCCTTTTTCATGTCTCCCCTTTGCCTCCTCACCTCTACCCTCTCCTACTTTTTCCTCCTCCTTCTTCTGAAACAATCCAATGCAGCTCCAACGTAGGTATTTCACCTGATGCTCACAACCACATGCACAATCACAACTGCACAAAACAACCAAAGAAAAATATCCCAGTGCTAGAAGAAAAGCCTTTTTGCTATAGCTATTGAGAAACTGTTACATTGTCAAAACTGCACTAAAATACAAGAATGACCATAAGGTCTTTTAAATGGTAAGAAAATTTTCTTATAAATTATATTATCAAAATGTGGAATACGTTGTGTTTTTCTGAGGACAACTTCTGTCAGAGCAGGAGTGTTGAAAGACACTATTTTTTATTTAAAGATTTATTTATGCATACAAAACTGGGGTACAGGCCAGAGGTTTGGGGGTGAGAGGATTCACCAGAGACAGAGTGGGAAGCAGAACAGACAGACTGACTGAAATAAATACACTGCTGAGGGGAGCAGTGGGTGAGACAGGAGAGGTCTGCTCACCAAATGGGTCACCTCCTTGGTGGGGGATTGAACTCCTGCTGCAGTGGTTTCAGATAGCTTCATAGTGCTGCGTTTTAACCACTTCCACCACCAGGGAAGCCCTGGAAATCACTTTAGGCATTGTCCTTAGATTGGTGTATTGCCAGGAAGAAACCTAATCCCTGACAGGGTAGGAGTCTTATTTTAATGAAGTACACTGTATTTTTTTTTAATTCTTTTTAAAAAATATTTATTTTTAAAGATTTATTTGTTTATTTATTTAATTATTTATTTATACATACAAGCACTGGGTACAGTCAGAAGCACAGAAGGGTGAGAGAATTCACCAGAGTCAGAGTGGGGAGCAGAGCAGGCAGACTGACAAAGTACACTGCTGAGGGGAGCAGCAGGTGGTAGGAGAGGTCTGCGTGCCATGTGGGACCCTCCCCAGCGGCCAGGGATAGAACCTGCACTGCAGAGGCTGCGGGCAGCTTTGTAACCCAGCACTCAACCACTGTGCCACCGGGGAGGCCATTTTTTTAATTCTTTTAATTGAGGTAACATGGGATTCCTCCCCATCAGGTATTGCTACAAGATGTTAACCATCACCAGATCACCCATTGTCAACCAGCATAGTCCACTGTGCTTCCTTCCCTCTGTATCCTTATCCTTCCTCCAACCTTTACTCCCAGATGCTTTGGTTCTATAGTCATTTTTCAAGGGCTTTTTTTTTAAGTTTGTCTTTCTGTGATTCTTAGTATAGTTTCTTTATATTCACCATATTAGTGACATATTTCAGTATTTCTCTTTCTGACATATAATTTAGTGTTATCCCTTCAAACTCCATCCTGCAAATGACTTTAGTTTTTTCTTTTTTGATTGTTGATTCGTATTCATTGTGTATATCTACCAGATCTTGATCCACTGGTCTGTTCTGGGGCATTTAGGTTGTTTCCATATCTTGACTATTGTAAATAGAGCTGCTATGAACATAGGGGTGCAGATTTTCTTTGGATTAGTGCATTTGTATTTTTTGATAGATTCCTATGAGTATATTTGCTCAGTCATGTGGCAGATCTGTTTTTAATCTTTTGAGAAACCTCCACACTACTTCCCATAGGGGCTGGACCAGTGTACTTTTCTACCAACAGTGTAGAAGCATTCCTTTTTCTGCATACCTTGACCAGAACTTTTTGCATCTGGTCATTTTGTTATAGGACATTCTCACTGGTGTAAGGTGATATCTCATTTTGATTTTGATTTGCATTTCCTTGTTTATTCATGTTCCTATTTTTCATTAATATCTCTTCTTTGCAGAAATGTCTTATTCAACTCCTTTACCCATTTGTTGATTTGTTTATTTGTTATTTGAGTTGTATGAGTTATTTGTAGATTTTGTATATCAGTCCCTTGTCATATGTATGGTATGCAAATATTTTCTCCCATTTTGTAGTATATATATTTGTTTTGTTATAGTCCCTTTTGCTGTGCAGAAGTTCTTTAGTTTGATGTAGTTCTAGTTGTTTATTTTCTCTTTTGTTTTCATGAAGAACACTTTTTAGGCCTGTTTGGGATGATGGTAAAATTTTCCTACTCCAAGGTGTTTTTGCTGAGGCTTGAATGGATGAAAAATATCAGCATCATATTAATAGGAGAAAAGTTAAAAAAAAAAACAGAAAATTCAAATGTTTGTAAATTCTAAAGTATAATGGAGCACACTTGAATATTTTTGTTCTCTTTATAAAACTGTGGCAGCAGGAGACAGATGGGGAGACTTCACATGACAGAGGAGGAAGGGGTACCTCATTTACACTCTAAGGATTCGGAGGATATTCTCAAAGAGTACATGTTCACGGATAAATGTGCACCCATATGACAATTCTTCTAAATTACATTCTTCTAGGTTATGCAAGGCAGGTCAGTGATTGCTTCTTTAATTGGGGGAAAAAATGAGCAAAGAAAAAAGTTTGTAAAGTCTCCCTTGGTCTTTACTTAAAACAATCTATTTTCCATGTGTTGGTGGTAGACATTTCCAAGCACACTCCAGTAATATTCTTCTTCAGGAACTAGATTGACCATTAGTTCATATCAAAGTGGCACTTATTAGAAGAGTCCTACTTTGAGAATGTTGATAAAACTTATCTTGAGGGTTGGTAAAATGAAATTAACCAATAACACAGATGCTTTTTCACATATATATGCTGTTTCAAGTTAGTAGTTGTATTTAATACTTGAAAATGCTGAAATGTTAAAAAAGGATATTAGATAGAAACCATTAATTGCAATGTTTGAACACTTCAGTAATAAAATAAGTGTTGACAATATATTACGGCAACAAGACCAATTTCCAGATACCCGAACTTCAATGTAGAAGTATTCCAAGACTATGAAGTGTAACTCTAATAATAAATGAAAAACTGTTGTGGGAAACAAGTTTCTGTTTTATCATCATCAGAGGACTCTTGTAAAATCCCCTGGGGGAAAAAAGTTTATAGAAGTGAAAAAATATTAAACTAAGCTTGCACCCATGTTCCATTTTCAGATTAGACCACACCATCTATAATTTTCAAGAGGACTTAGCTACAGTATTGAGTTCTGTAGTTCATTTTCTATTCAAATGATGTGAAATCTCTATCTTCCTATTTTCAGACATCCAATGACACCTTTGAAATCCCTCTCATGCTGACTGGAAATGTAGTGTTAAGAAAGAGGCTCAATTATGAAGATAAAACCCGCTACTTTGTCATCATCCAAGCTAACGTGAGTATTCTGTTTCTCTTACTTCTGTGAACTTTTCACTTAAAGAATTGATCCAAAATATATGAAACCCAGCAGAAGGCTCACTGAGGAGACAGAGGTAAGCTGGGAGGCTTGCCCATGCTGGGCGCCTTCTAGCCTGCAGTTCCAGCCCAGAGGGGAGCAGCACCCACCGCTGGGGCAGACCGGGCGTGCAGGGGAGTGCGTCCCCTGCACTGGCATTTTGCAGCACGGACCTTTCTTGCTGGAGACTGTGTGAACCCAGCAGAAGGCTCACAGAGGAGACAGAGCAGGGACCTTTCTTTGCTGGAGACTTGTGAACCCAGCAGAAGTTCCCCAGAGGAGCCAGTGGTGAGCTGGGAAGGTCGCCCAAGATGCCAGCCAGTACCAGCAACACAGTGTCACAAGGAATACGGCAAATTAGAAAACAGGCAGTAGGGAGTAGAAAAACCACATGCAACCCAGCAACTCCTCAGCAAAAAAGCACACCGCAAAAAAAAAACCATCTACCAGATTGCAATGACAGTAACTTGGAAGAACTTCTGAGCCTTCCAGATAGAGAATTAAAAATTGCTGTGATTAAAAAACTGACAGAAGTCATAAAGGAAAACAATGATAAGGGGAAAATAATTAATGACCAGAAGAATGAAATTGAGTCCCTAAAGAGAGAAGTAAAAGAAATGCAGGAGATCAAAGAATTAATGGAGATGCTAAAGAACTCTGGGAAAAGCAATGAAAGCAGAATAGATGAAATGGAAGAACGAATAAGTACTCTTGAAGACACAGAAATAAAAAGAACTAAAACAGAAAAGGAAGGAGAAGTACGAAGGAAAAAGACCGAAGAAAGACTTCGGGAACTATCTGACTCCATGAGGAAAGGAAATATAAGAGTTATAGGAATCCCAGAAGGAGAGGAGAGAGATGTAGGAACAGAGAAAATATTCATGGATGTAATTGAAGAGAACTTCCCAAACGCGAAGAAGGATCTGAAAATTGATATACAAGAAGCAAGAAGAACACCAAACTTCCATGACGAAAGGAAAAATACAGCAAGACACATAATAGTAAAGCTCCCAAGAATCCAAGACAAGGAAAAAATAATGAAACTAACAAGAGGGAAGAAACAGATAACATTCAAAGGGAAACCAATCAGACTGACATCAGACTTCTCTGAAGAAACACTACGGGCAAGGAGAGAGTGGAGGGACATAGTCAACAGACTCCAAGAAAACAGATGCCAACCAAGAATACTCTATCCCGCAAAGCTCTCCTTCCTCTTTGAAGAAAGAATATGGACCTTCCCAGACAAACAGAAACTCCGGAATTTCATTAAAACTAAACCCCCACTCCAAAAAATACTACAAGGAGTCCTAAAGCCAGAACCTCAGAGGGACGAATAACAACAAAAGAAGGCCAAAGAAAGTTATTAAAAGAATAAATAAATAAAATCAAAGGAAAGACAAATACAATGGCAAATACAGATGCTAACATATCAATACTAACTCTAAATGTAAATGGACTAAACTCTCCAATAAAAAGACACAGAGTTGCAGGCTGGATTAAAAAACAAAACCCAACCTTTTGCTGTCTCCAGGAAACACATGTAGCTGCAAAAGATAAAAATAGACTCAAAGTTAAAGGATGGAAAACAATTCTACAAGCAAATGGACCAAAAAAGAAGGCAGGAACAGCTATACTCATATCAGATAAAAAAGATTTCAAACTTAAAAAGATAAAAAGAGATCCCAGTGGTCATTACATTATGATCAAGGGGACAATACTTCAAGAAGAAATAACACTCATTAACATATATTCACCAAACGAAGGAGCACCAAAATATATCAGACAACTATTGGCATCTCTGAAAACAGACATCAGAGAAAACACATACGTAGTGGGAGACTTCAACACACCACTATCAACAGTGGATAGATCAACAAGACAAAAAATAAGTAAAGACACTAAAGCTCTAAATAAGGATCTAGAGTGCTTGGGCTTAACAGACATATATAGAACACTAAACCCCAAAAAATCTGAGTATACATTTTTCTCAAGCGCACACGGATCATTCTCTAGGATCGATCATATACTGGGGCACAAGACAAACATCAACAGATACACCAAGATTGAAATCATACCAACCATCTTTTCTGACCATGAAGGCATCAAACTAGAAATAAACCATAAAAAGAAGGCAAGGTACTCTCCTACCTCGTGGAGATTGAAACCCACACTACTGGAAGTCCACTGGACTAACGAGGAGATAAAAGAAGAAATTAAAAAATTCTTTGAATTGAATGACAAGGAGGACACCAATTTCCTAAATGTATGGGATTCTGCAAAAGCAGTAATAAGAGGAAAATATATAGCAATAGATGCTCACATCAAGAAACAAGAAAGAACTCAAAGAAACAACCAAATCTTGAAGCTCAAAGATCTAGAAAAAGAACAACAAAAAAACCCCAAAACCAGTAGAAGAAAAGAAATAATAAAAACCAAAGCAGAAATAAATGAAATCGAAACTAAAAAAACAATCCAAAAGATCAATGAAATCAAGAGCTGGTTCTTCGAAAAAATAAATATAATAGATAAACCCCTAGCCAGGCTCACAAGGGCAAAAAGGGAGAAAGCACAAATAAATAGGATAATAAATGAAAGAGGAGAAATCACAACGGACACAGCAGAAATCAAAAGAATAATTAATAACTACTATGAACAGTTATATGGAAACAAGTTCAACAATCTAGAGGAGATGGACAAATTCCTACAACTCTACAATCACCCAAAGCTAGATAAAGAAGAAATAGAACACCTAAACAGACCAATTACAATTAGCGAAATTGAAATGGTAATCAAAATCCTCCCCAAAAACAAAAGCCCAGGACCTGATGGATTTACAAATGAATTGTACCAAACATTCAGAGACGAATTGGTGCCTATCCTTCACAAACTTTTCCAAAAAATTGAGAAGGAAGGTATAATACCTAACACGTTCTATGAAGCCAATATTACACTAATACCAAAACCGAACAAGGACAACACAAAAAAAGAAAACTATAGGCAAATCTCCCTAATGAATACGGATGCAAAAATCCTCAATAAAATTTTAGCTATCAGAATCCAACAGTGTATCCATAAGGTAATTCACCACGACCAAGCAGGATTCATTCCAGGGACACAAGGATGGTTTAACATCCGAAAATCAATCAATGTTATCCAACACATCAACAAAAAGAAATATAAAAACCATATGATAATATCAATAGATGCTGAGAAAGCTTTCGACAAAGTACAACACCCGTTCATGATAAAAGCCCTTGAAATTCTTGGGATACAAGGAACGTACCTCAACATCATAAAGGCCATATATGACAAGCCAACAGCCAGTATCATTCTCAATGGTGAAAAGCTGAAAGCAATTCCATTAAGATCTGGAACAAGACAAGGATGTCCACTCTCACCATTGCTTTTCAATATAATACTGGAAGTCCTAGCCAGAGCAATAAGACAGAGAAAGACATCCAAGGAATCCAAATAGGAAAAGAAGAAGTCAAACTATCACTCTTTGCAGATGATATGATAATATACATAGAGAACCCCAAAAACTCCACAGAAAAACTAATTCAACTCATCAATCAGTTCAGTAAAGTGGCAGGATACAAAATCAACACGCAAAAGTCAGTAGCCTTCCTATATACAAACAATAAATCTGAAGAAGAAGAAATCAAAAAAACCATCCCTTTTATTATTGAAACAAAAAAAAAATCAAATATTTGGGAATAAATCTAACAAAAGAGGTAAAGGACCTATACAAGGAAAACTATAAAACACTGTTAAAAGAAATAGAAGAAGACACAAAGAAATGGAAAAACATCCCCTGCTAATGGATTGGGAGAATAAACATTATTAAAATGGCCATCCTACCAAAAGCAATATACAGATTCAATGCTATTCCAATCAAAATTTCAATGTCAATCTTCAAAGAAATAGAACAATTATTGATGAAATTCATATGGAATCACAAAAAACCCTGAATAGCCAAAGCTCTCCTGAAAAGAAAAAAGGGAATGGAGGCATCAAACTCCCAGACTTCAAACTCTACTACAAAGCCATAATCATCAAAACGGCATGGTATTGGAACAAGAACAGACATACAGACCAATGGAATCGAATAGAAAATCCAGAAATAAACCCACAGATTTATGGTCAACTAATCTTTGACAAAGGAGCAAAGACTATGCATTGGAGCAAAGAAAGTTTGTTCAATAAATGGTGCTGGGAAAACTGGGTCGCTACATGCAAAAGAATGAAGCTTGACCACTACCTCACACCATATACAAAAATCAACTCAAAATGGATTAAAGAACTAGACATGAGACCTGAAACCATAAAATATATAGAAGGAAATATAGGCGAAACACTACGTAATTTGCATATCAAAGACATCTTTACAGACACATCACCCAAAGCAGTGATAGTGAAGGCAAACATCAACAGCTGGGACTACATCAAATTAAAGAGCTTCTGCACAGCAAAAGAGACAATAACAAAAACAAAGAGAAACCCCACCAACTGGGAGAAAATTTTTGCACACAACACTAATGATAAAGGACTGATCACAAAAATCTGCAAAGAGCTGATGAGACTCAACAACAACAAAGAAAATAATCCAGTCAAAAAATGGACAGAGGAGCTAAAAAGAAACTTCTCTGAAGAGGAAATGTGAATGGCCAACAGGCATATGAAAAAATGTTCAACATCACTTGCAATCAGGGAAATGCAAATCAAAACTACCATGAGATACCATCTTACACCAGTGAGAATGGCACATATTAAAAAAACTAGCAACAACAAATGTTGGCGAGGTTGTGGAGAAAAAGGAACTCTTCTGCACTGTTGGTGGGAGTGCAAACTGGTCCAACCACTATGGAGAGCTCTGTGGAGATTTCTTGACCTACTAAACATAGAGCTTCCACAGGATCCAGCAATTCCACTCCTAGGTATTTACCCAAAGAACACAGAAACATCAATTCCAAAGAACACCTGCACCCCTATGTTTATAGCAGCACTATTTACAATAGCTAAGCTTTGGAAACAGCCCAAATGCCCAAAAGTAGATGACTGGATCAAGAAGATGTGGTACATATATACCATGGAATATTACTCAGCATTCAAAAAAGATAAACACATGCAATTTGCAGCAACATGGATGGCGCTGGAAGGGATCATGCTCAGTGAAATAAGCCAAAAAGAAAAAGAAAAATACCGGATGGTCTCACTCATAGCAGGAATCTAGAATACTTAAATAAGGGACCAGGAAAATGAATAACTATAAGAAAGTGAAAATCAAAATCAACAAAAACTATGAACCAGAGACACTTATTGGGGGGTGGAGGGCGGGAGGGGAGGGATTGGGGTCAGAATGGGGGGATTGCAATTGTATGGGGAATATAAAAATAAAATTTATTAATTAAAAAAAAGACAAAATATATGAATATGAAACTATAACCTCAACAGGGTAACTCTGCCCTCTGTGTATTTTATATATTCTATTCTTCTAAATGGGAGATGGGATAATGTTGGATATAATTGTTTTCAATCTATTCTTAACTTTCAGAATCTCTCACACCCATACCTAAATCATTTGTTTTTAACATAATCTGAAGTTAATCAATGCATGTTCCACTAAACATGTACAACCAAATCACATTGAGAGCATATTCAAAATTCAGATGGACCTAACCTCAGACCCCCTGAAAAAAAGTTATTTAAGGTAGAAATGGATTAACTGCATATTATTTATTAGCACCCCAGGTGATTGCAAAGTATATTAAAGGTAGAGAACTATCAAATGAGTAACCTTTTCCCTTATGGTATCCTTTATTGCATAAATCATCACTAGATATCAGCCACTGTGACCATGATAATAATATGAGTATAGCAGTAATGGAAAAATAAAAAAATATATAGTTTTTATACAACAGACATATTGCTATTATTTATTATTATTGTTGCTGTTATTATGACCTCCCTATATTTAAGTGGATAAAGGCTTGGCTTGGTTTGGCAGCTCAAGTATATCACCTTGAATTTTTTCTGCCCCTATATTCTTTTATCTGTAATTTGACTATTATTCCAATACTTTACTGCTGGTGCTAGTGACTATTAAAGGCATAAGCCTCATAACTGCATTTCAAGTCTGAATGTAAACAGATGGAAAGGGTAGGAAAACAAGGATGCTTATGTTTGTTGATTCTCTTTCTTTTTATCTGAGTGAAAAACCAGTCTCCTAATAGAACTGGTTTATATTAGGCAATGTAGCAGAAAGGAGAGTTGAGAAAGCTGATATGTGTTAAATTGAGATGAGATAATTATCCCTGGATTATACCAATTATAATCATATCCTGGGGCTAGGCACACTGATGACCCTTAAAAAAAAAAAAAAAAGAAAAGAAAATAATTCATTAGCAAGGAGAAAAATAGGGTAGCATATTAGCAAAAACTAAAGCAGGCCACAGATTGTATTTTAACCACAATTAAAATTAAAAGTCTCCTACTGAAGGGGAGAAGTTATTTGTGAATCATTATATCAGAAAAAGAATTAATAACCCAAATATATGAGTTCATGAAATTCAATAACAAAAAAGAAACAAGTAACATAATTAAAATATGGACAGAACCTCTACTCACATACCCCAGAATAGGAGGTTGTGCTAAAACTCTGCCCTAAATACAAGTATAGAAAAACTGTATTTTGGTCACAGAACACATCATCAGTTTAACACTAACAATGGAAACCAAAACATGCATGCCTTGCTCTGAGGTTCATGACTCACTAGTGCACTGAGTAGCAAACAGGTAAGGAGTTGTGGACAGGGTAATAGCCATGCCAGTCAGTCCAACAAGCCAGGTTTCATGCGTAGATGGAGAGGGACATATAGACTCAGCAAGAGCAATGAGTGTAGATCTTGTCCATGCTCACTGGGATTGTTTAATCCAATTGTGGAATATCTGGCTGCCAGCAAGTAGTGTGGGCAAGGGAATCACCTCCCCTTTCCTTGCAGGGAGTGCTGAAAGAAAGATCTGCTTCTCAGTTGGCACCAGGAATGATTTTTGTCCTCCTCTTAGTGTTCCACAACAACCCTGCACTACACAAATGGAATTAGAGGATCTAACAGAAAAAGGACTTTAGAGTAGCAATTTTAAGAAAACTCAATGAAACTGTGAAAAGACAGGAAAATAGAAAAAGGGAGGTGCAGGATCTCAGGAAAGAAATAGATGAACAGTGAGAATTCAATGCTGAAGAGATTGCAAATATTAAAAAAAAAAACACAAAGAGAAGATGAATGAAATTAAAAAATAAAGGGCAATAGACTTAAAGTGGAAATACCATATCCAGCAATACAACTGCTATATATTACCAAAATAATATGAAGACACTAATATGAAAAGAAGAGTCATGCAGCCTTATGGTCAAAGCAACATTATTCACAATTGGCAAGACATGGATTAGATTAAAATTTTCTGGAATACATGCTCAATGTAATAATAACTAACTATTAAAAAAGATCAATACCGGGTCTCCCTCATGGTGCAAGGAGTTAAGAGACAGCACTATGAAGTTACCTATAGCCACTGCAGCATGAGTTCGATCCCTGGCCAGGGAGGTGACCTACTTGGCGAAGAAGACCTCTCCTGACTTGCCCACTGCTCCCCTCAGCAGTGTATTTCAGTCAGTCTGCCTGTGCTGTTCTCCACTCTGTCTCTGGTGAATCCTCTCACCCCCTCACACACCTCTGGCCTATACCCCAGTTCTTGTACGCATAAATAAATCTTTAAAAAAAAAAGATAAATAGACCTTTTGGGACAAAAATGGATAGAATTTGATGTGATTATGCTAAGTGAAAAAAAAAAAAACCTAGGAAATTGAAGACTGTTACTGGATTATCTCACATGTTTGTGGAATATAAATAACCAAAGAGAACAAACTGGAAAGACCTAGAGAATAGTTCTTAGATCATGCATAATATATTGGTTACTAGAAGAATTGGAGGAGAGGGATATGGGGCTTAAGGAGGGAAGGTGACATGATTGTGGTACTGTAGTTTTGATGGAGAGTAAGTGAGTCACAATATAGGGAAGGAACATAGGGAAGTATTAAGTTGTACTCTGAAAATTACACAGTGATGTAAACTAGTGGCAAATCAATGAAACTTAAAAGAGTCTAAAATAAATAAATAAAAAATAGAAGATGAGCAGAGGATCTGAATAGATACTTCTCCATAGAAGACATACAGATGACCAACAGGATGGGATGATCTTCATCATCTCTTATTATTAGGGAAATGCAAATCATAACAATGAGAAATAATTTATACTTGCGAGAATGGCTATTATCCAAAATATAAGAAAAGCAAGTGTTAGAGAGGGTGTGGAGAAAAGGGACAACCTTGTACATTGTTGGTAGGATTGTAGATTGGTACAGCCACTATGGAAAATGGTATGGCGATTACCCAAAATATTAAGAATAGAAATATCTTATAATACAATTAGCAACATTTGAGTACCCAAAGAACATGAAAACATTCATTTGAAAAGATGACTGCATCCCATATTTATGGAAGCAATATTTTCAAGTCAGTATGTGTGGAAACAATATATGTGCTCATCAGTGTATATGTGGATAAAGTATATATACACAGTAAAATACTCTTCAGGTCTAAAAAGTTTATAATCCTGTTATTTGCAAGAAAATGTAGTGATCAAGAGAATATTATGCTAAATACAATAAGTTAGAAAGAAAAACAACTTATGTATGGTAGATAAACAATATCAAGATTTAAAATCAAAGATAAACCAAATTTTAGATTTTAAGAACAAAATAATGGTTACCTGAAGAGAAGGGGAAGATAAGTGGGTTCATCAGGTAAAAGGAGTCATTTCTATGGTGATGGATAGAAACTAAAATTTTGGCAGCAAAAATAACATAATATACACATATGTTGATTTATAATGTTGTGTATCCAAAATGTATGTAATGCTATAAACCAGTGTGACAATTAAAAAACTGTTTATATGTTTTTACATCTTATGTACACCATATTTCAGAAACAACCCCTTATTTAACCTTCCTTCATGTCTGCTCCCTACTGAAACGTGGAATATGTGCTAATTTTACATCCATTTTTTTTCTTTTAGATCTGTCAGTTTCTTGGGCATATTCTGAGTAATAGGGAAAAAAATGAAAGCATGTGACCTTTATTTTAGGAAAATATGTTTATAAAATCTTCAAATAATGAAGATATATAAGAATATAGAAATGTGAATAAGTTATTATATCTACAAGTATGAATAAAATTAAGAAAAATTAGGTAAATATCCTCACACAAAAAGGCACTTTCAAGGGAAAAGAACTCACTTTTAAAGTTACTTAGAGGAAGGCAATTCTTACTGGCTGCTGTTTTCTTTAAAAAAAGAAATAGTCTAACAATCAAATTGCTAGGATGTTTTAAAATTTCCATCAGTGTTATTTCATTTGTCACTGGTGAATATAGGCAAGACAACCATCTCTGTTGTCTTAGGTAATAGAGTTAGGTTCAGAAGACTCAGGAAAATTCTAATTATATTGCTTTTTTTTTCTTTCTCTGATGTAAACAACTGATAATGAAAGAGTGTTTAATATATTTATCTATGAATGAGTCTGGAGGTGTTTCTAGTCATTTTGCTAAACTATCCAGAACTTGAAGACTGAGTATGAAAATACTTAAAGTTTCTTCATTCCATGACTCCTATTACATGACATTGCCTCAAAATTTAATAAGGCCATCAGCAGGTCTGGCTCATATTCATTTAAAAACTCCTTTTCATGTAATTTCATATTGTGCGTTAGAGGTTATATCTCATGGCCCCACTTAAACAATATTTAAATTATATACTTCTAAATACAGAGCTGTTAGTAATGAATTAGAAATTAGCATTTGTCTCTAGCTTGATCAAATAATAGTGTACAATTAAGCTATTTTATATCATAAATTCTTAATATCTGACAGGGATGTTTAATTGTTTTTACATTATAATAGTGGAAATCATTGCAATTTTATAAAGATGTACTTTGTAAAAAAATTATATTAGGACAATTGGTTATCTCCAAACTATTAAAGATATTTCCCTGAAGTTCTGTTAAGTACATTAATTTTTCTGAAAGAATTTCTTCTTGCAATGTATTGATGAAAATTTCTACTTATTTTGTAAATAGTTTTTCTCAAAAACAGTGGCATGTGATTGATATGCCAGACATTGCATTATAGTATGAATCAAAAATGTACATTATGTAGTCATCATATAAGACCGAAGTATTTGAGGTCTTTGGCCGATTTGGTGGTACAGGGGTTAAAGTCACAGCACAATTAAGCTTATCACGAGCCACTGTAGCCTTAGATCCCCTGCCAGGGAGCTAACCCATAGGGCACAGCAGACCTCTCCTGTCTTGCCCACTGTTTCCCTCAGCAGTGTATATCAGTAGATCTACCTATTGTGCACCCAACTCTGTCACTAGTGAACCCTCTCCCCAACACACCTCTGGCCTATACCCCAGTTCTTGTATGCATAAAAATAAATAAATCTTAAAAGTATTAGAGGTCTTGATTAAGGATGCTAAATATTTAGGGACTGGATTGATAGTGCTTTTCTGTGAGGCATGACCATAAAGTACCAGCCAGGTAAAATATCAAACTCTGTCAAATATACCTTACTGTTTTCTTCATTCTATGTTGAGATAGATAGATAGATAGATAGATAGATAGATAGATAGATAGATAGATAGATAGATCGATCAGCAGTAAAGTGGCTGGATGGATGGGTTTAGATGTGCGCACATGCGTATATGTGTGTGTGTATTTTAAATTCCTGCTAGTAAGCTTTTATGTTAGATTGTTTTTTCTATCATTTGCAATTCCTTGCATAGTTTTAATCAAAAAAAAATTTAAGATATTTATTTATAAATACAAGGGCTGGAGTACAGGCCATAGATGTGGAGGGGTGAGAGGATTCACCAGAGATGGAGTGGGGAACGGAACAGGCAGACTGACTGAAACACACTGCTGAGGGGAGCAGTAGGTGAGTCAGGAGAGGTCTGCTGTGCCATGTGGGTATCTCCCTGGCCAGGGATTGAACTCTTGCTGCAGTGACTGTGAATACTTCATAGGTTGCATCTTAACCCCTTGCACCACCATGGAGGCCTCCCATAAAATATTTTGTAAATATTTATTTATTCATGCATATAAGAACTGGGATACAGGCCAGAGGTGAAGGGAGTGGGTTGAAAAAGTCCCCATTGTCACAGCAGACCTCTCCTGCTGTGCCTGCTGCTCCCCTTAGCAGTGCTTTTCTTCAGTCTGCCTGCTCTGTTACCCGCTCTGTCTCTGGTGAATCCTCTCATCCTCCCGCGCATCTGGCCTGTACCCCAGTTCTTGTATAAAAATAAATAAATCTTTTTTAAAAAAGTCCCCATTGTGTATTCTGTTAAACATAAATCCACTCATATGCACTTGTATCTATTTTAGGGAGTAGTGAGCATGACCCAAGTAGAAGAGAATAATGGCAGATTCAGTACTGACAGGTTAAAAGAAAGACTTAAGATGGGAAATATTCTCTAGAACAGTGATTTGCTGGTGACATATAAGCTATAAACATCAGTGTAATGAAATCATAGAAACAACTCCAAGGACATTATTTTTTTTTCTTTTATTGCCAAATATTCCTGGGACTTTTTGCGTGTGTGTGTGCCATATTCAGTCTCACACAAAGTATTGTTTAATATTCAATTACATTTATTTAGTATTCAGTAATGTTGAGCCTTTTTACAAGCTCAATATTAAGCAAACATAATTTTATACTAGTAGATTTGGTGAATCACTTTTTTTTCCTATGAAAGTAAAGACATTTCCAGATTCTGTCATCATGAATGACAAAATGCCACCACTATCTTCATAGTGAATCTTCTGGATGAAGATGACTTGGGTTCAATATTTATTCTTTGTATCCTTTGACAAGCACTTTTTAGATAAATATGATAGATCAGTATAAATTACTAATGAAATAATTATCACACCTTAGCATGGACTGACCATAGTAATTTCCTTCCAAAGAAATGGGAAGGGAAAAGAAAAGAGTAAACTTTACAGTGATGAAAACTGACAAGCACACCCTCATTCTGGTAATCAAAGTTAACTTAAATATTATGTTAATGACACACACATATCTGTATGTCTATAAACACACACACATATACTCACACATATATATATTTACTGATAAATATGATAAAACAACATTTTACCTCTGTAGTTTTCCTGTTGAAATCAGATAACCCCAGTAAAATATCAGAATCACTTTGGTGCACCCCTACCTTCCGCAGCGTTGTAGGCCAATTATATCTCAAACTAGAAAAACAAAGAATAAACAACAAAAACTGTATTCTTGCCAGTATAAATTCTAGTGAAAAAAAGGGAAGTTGAACCTATGTTTCATGTAACTGCTAAAAGCACACTTTTCTCTGAAATTGCAATTTCTTTCAAAGTAGTTATTATAGGGCAAACTGGGTAAGGAATAGAGGTAGACTCTATTATAGTCCCAGTCTTTCTATAAATTAAAATAATTATAAAAATTATCTTTCAAATCTCGAGTTTACAGCTACAGATCATTAATAGCTAGGTGTTTTCTTCCTCCTCCTTATTCTCATTTTATAATTAAAGTTTTGTTTTATTCCAGAAAAGCTTTCCCAGTGATTTAAGTGAATGTTAATTTTTTTCTCTTCATAATATGCATCAAAAAACTCAATGAAGTAGATTTCTAAGGATGGAATAAGCACATAACAAAATCTGTTAGTTGAAGGCTGGACCTATAAATGTACAGATAGCTACTGTAATATATTTTTCAAGAAACTGGGAATTAAATACAAGTGGATTTTACTATATATCTAACCTCATTATTTCATACAGTTCGTTTAAGCAGGTTACTTTTGAATCATTTTAAAAGAAAAGATTGCCTCCAAATATCAACAAACCATTCTTTCGTTTAAATTTTCTTTCTCAGGACCGTGCACAAAATCTGAATGAACGGCGGACTACCACCACCACACTCACAGTGGACATTCTGGATGGAGATGACTTAGGTCCAATGTTTCTTCCTTGTGTCCTCGTGCCAAACACTCGTGATTGTCGGCCACTCACTTATCAAGCTGCCATACCTGAATTAAGAACTCCGGTAAATATATTTCTTTTTTTCCCTTTCCTTACACCTCTTCAGCACAATGAAATCCTGTTCAAGTGTTTTGCAGACATATTAGGTAAGATTACGAAAATTCAGTCTGGGTGATTAACAAGCCATTTTAGAGAATATGGGTAAATTTTGGTTCTTGATGCATAATTACAAAATAGAAAGTATTTCATGAAACAACTATCCATTTGACATTGAATATTATTTATTTTTTTTAATTCGTAGTCCATGCATCATAACAGATTTCAGTTGTCAAAATATTCTAGGTCATTCCAAAGGGGAATGCCTCCAGTATTTTCTAAAATTCTCATCTAAACATGCAGTTCTAATTCAGAGGGAACACAGCAACAGGATACTCTTTATCTTTTAAATTTCTGAAATATTACTGAAAATTATAACTAGCTGATTGTGGATGGGAGTTGATGAGTTCTTAATATAATATGTGTTCCCTATAGATGCATTTTAAAGAAGCTGAAAGGTGAGGCATGAGTTGATATTTTCTTTTTTTTTTTTTTTAAGATTTATTTATTTATTTATACAAGCACTGGGTACAGTCAGAAGCACGGGAGGGTAAGAGAATTCACCAGAGCCAGAGCGGGGAGCAGAGCAGGCAGAAGGACCGAAGTACACTGCTGAGGGGAGCAGTGGGCGGCAGGAAAGGTCTGCGTGCCATGCAGGACCCTCCTCCGGTGGCCGGGGAGCAGCTGGGGATCGAACTGGCGCTGCAGAAGCTCTGGGCAGCTTCGCACCCCAGCGCTCAACCGCTGCACCACTGGGGAGGCCCATGAGTTGATATTTTCAACACTAGAAAATGCATTTTTTAATTTTTTTAAAGATCTATCTATCTATCGATCTATCTATCTATCTATCTATCTATCTATCTATCTATCTATCTATCTATCTATCTATTTATTTATTTATGCAAGCATTGGGTATAGTCAGAAGCTCAGGAGGGTGAGGGAATTCACCAGAGCAGGGAGCAGAACAGGCAGACTGACAAAATACACTGCTGAGGGGAGCAGCGGGGCACGGCAGGAGAGGTCTGCCATGCCATGTGGGATCCTCGCCTGCTGGCCGGGATTGAGCCAGTGCTGAAGAGGCTGCGGACAGCTTCACAGCATGGCACTCAACCACTGTACCACCAGGGAGGCCCAAAATGCATCTTTTTAAAAATTCTAATAGAGCTATAAATTGTTGTCAACTTGGAATTCAAGCCTTAGACCTCTATAGATTATAGGTATTCATACATAAGAATGAAAAACTGTAAGGCAAATGGTTTTCCTGCTGAGGTTCATATATCAACTTTCCCCTATATTACAGAGAATGAAATTCCCAGGAGTCAGCTAATTGGCTAATGTCTTTGCCATCCCTCTGGAAAACGTTCAGCTTTCTCAGCTGGTAACATAACTTGTCTTGTCAGAATTTGTTTGATGGCATTTGAATTTTTTTTCTCAAACATGTGAGAAGTATAGTTTTGGAGAGCCTCTCTGTTTATGAGACTTGAAAATAAAGCAGATTTTTTTTCCTCAAATGCAACTTATATTTTTTTAACTTTGGAGATTTCTTAACTGATATTATAATACATTTATGGGTTGTATTCACAGTAAATCTTTAACAGCTGAGAATCACTTTTATCTCTATTGGCAAAACTATTACTTGTCTACTTGGTTTGCATAAACAATAAAAACTGGAGGAAAAAAAGATAAATCTTATGGTATGCATTAAAGAAAGAAAATAATACAAATTTTCAGCTAAATTTAATGTTGTAGATAAATAAGCTAATGTAGAACATTTCTCATCAGACTGTTGTAGATTACCTAAAATTGTATGTTATGATATTATTTTTGTGGAATACTAGTTAGAAAACTTTTAATGATGGTGAGCATTAAACTTGAGGAAAAGGCAGCTATTTTTTTTTTTCAAGTCAGCTTATATAGCTAAAGTATCAGTGTGATATCAAGAGAAGCGACTTATGGTAAAATACTGAATCTATGAATCAGTCCAATGAGTATTTAGTAGTATTTAACATATGGAGGGAAATAAAGGAAGATAGAGATTGCAGCTTGAGAAGCAGTGTGTGTTGACCTTATAAAGGAACATCGGGTATTCTTTCCTCGCTTCCATAATATAATGAACATCTATCTTATTCCTATGCAGTTTCTTGCTAGGGCTATTTTCTTTTATTGGTTCATATAGCTGAAGTATCAGTGAGATACCAACAGAAGTGACTTACTGATAAAACAATGGCTAAATTAAATGAATCAGTCCAATGACTGTATAATGTATTGAGGAAAATAAAGGAAAACAGATTTTAACATAATCCAAAATCAGGACAGTGATATAAATACAAATAATGATTAATGGTTATATAAAATGCCCAGTATGTCATGAACTGTGTGAAGTCTACAAAAATATTAACTGAAACTCTTTTCCTCTGTTAGTATTATCTTCATTTTACAAATAAGCCCTCTCAGATACTGTGTTTAAGTAATTTTTCCATGGCAATGTAGCTAATAGGTAAAACATATTTTCTTTTAAAACCATGTATCTTAACACTTATTATCAAGGAAATGCAAATCAAAACAACAGTGATACCATCTCACATCTGTGAGAATTGTCCATATTAAAAAAAATTAAAAAAAAGAGCTGGGGAGGGTGTGGGGGGAGAAAGGAAATCTATTACACCACTGGTGAGAATGTACACTGATCCAGCTCCTGTGGAAAGATGTATGGTGATTCCTCAAAAGACTAAAAATGGATTTATCATGTGGCCCAGAAATTCTCCTTCTAGGTATCTATCCAAGGAGCACAAAAACACTAATTCAAGAGGAAACCTGCACTTCTATGTTGATAGCAACACTATACTATGTACAATAAACAAGAAACAACCTAAATGCCCCAGAACAGATGTGTGGATTAAGAAGTGGTATGTACGTGCACACACACACACCCACCACCCACCCCACCCTGCTCCCAGGGATCCAAAAGGATAAACTCATGCCATTTTCGGTGATGTGGATGGAAATGGGATTATTCTAACCAAATTGAGCTAGAAGAAGGAAAATAAATACCAGATGTTTTCATTTATATACAATCTAGAGAATACATGCAAAGTATCAGATGAAGACAAACTGTAAGACTCACACTTGAAAGCAGACCATAGATTTGAGACCCTCAGAAGGGGAAGAGGGGGAAAGTAAAGGGGGAAGTTGAGGATGGTGGAGTGTGGTAGAAAATTGTGGGCACTTTGTTGTTGGGAAAACTATGACAATGATACCTATGGGAAGAAATCCTATATTGTGAAAGAAGGTACATGGATGTTTAAAAAGAAAATAAAATCATGTATCTTAGGTAAATGTTAAAATAGTCCAGAATGAGGAAATTTTATACTTCATTATCATATTTAAGATTGACTAATTCTTTAACATTCTGTGAAATAAAGAAATTTAGATTTTACATATATATAGCTATTGCAGATATTTTTCATTAATGCATATATTTGTATTGCTATGTAGAAAAAATGTTCATTTACAAAATTAAATATGTGTTATGATTAAACAATGTATAACAAAACATCAAAAGCTTCAAACTATGATCTTTAAATTTGCTCATAAAACCGCAAATATGCTAAACTTGAGGGACTGTCTATCAGGTCACACAACATCAATGTGGGCACCTTGACTGAGGTGTTAGGTCTACTTTTAGGATGTTTATCTTAGCAATTTGACTTTAGCTATTGACTTGAACTCCACAGAAGCTGAGCTAGAGTCTCCATTTTATTCTATTTGGTCCTCACAGCAGGGTGCTGCTTTCTAAGAACAAGCTTTCCAAGAGACATAGCAGACAGTTTATGAACTAGCCTTGCAGTTTACAGTGTCTCTTCTGCTATTGTCAGACCTATGCCAAATTCAAGGGATCAAACACATTCTATCTCCAAGTCATATTATAAAAAAAAAAAAATATGTGGAATGAAATAGTATTTTAGCACTCTTTGGAATATAAAATTCAGCCATTACATGAACATTAGATTCCCATGTGGTCTTTTAAATGCCATTTTGGAACATTTCTGCATCATTAGAGTTAAGAACAAGACTTTGTTTTTGAGTTTCACTTTCATATTGCTGTGCTTTTGCCTGTCCTTTCATCATTATAATTTTTCTTTTACTATTTTCCTTTACATATTTGTGCTAAAATAGTTGAAAAATTTCAATAGTAAGATCTAACTATTCAGAGCAAGAAAACTAACCATTTGTGTCAACTGAACAGAACATGATGACTCTAATTATATACTTGCAGATCCTTTCCTGGACTAATTCTTCACATTTTGAAAATTTGACACCTGTTCACCTTTTTTGTTGATGTGAAATTTTTCTACCAATTATCTCAGTGGTGTTCTTGACTTGAGAAACTGTTCTTAGTACCACTACAATGCATGCAGAATTTATCAACACAAAAATATGTAAAAGGTAGTCAAGTACAATTTTCATCTCATGAATATAATAAAGATATAAAATAAATATGAAATATATATCATATTTAATATAATACAAACAATATAATATAAATTTGAATATAATAAAATAAAAATGTACTTTCTATTGAAATGCATATCATTTCTTTAATGATAAACTTAATAAATAGTTTATGTGTTTTCTACTACAGAATACATTTTCAGCAAAAGTTAATGTCTTCATAAACACTAATGATATTATGTTGAATGTGTAAACATATAAATCCAGTATGATAGACCTAAATAGTTATTCATTCAGGACCACAGTTTATAGTCCTATATTATTATTTATTTATTTTGTAAATGTCTACTAAGCCCTAATATATGCAGAACTCTGTACTAGTTGAGGAAATGACAACTGGGATGTGACAAAAATCTTTTTAAAATATTATGTAAATTAGTTCTCACTCATGGCTCTCTTAAAGTTGTTATTACACTGTCTAGTTATAGTTTTTGATATTATGGAAGAAATTCTGTAGAATTTTGAGAGCATAAAAAAAAACCATGGCTCTGTTTTTGATTTTGTATTGAAGCATGGGCAGACACAGTAAGGCTTATTTTTTTTTTTCCAGAATTGAACAGTTGCTTGGTTGTCTAATTGCCTGGCTTGTTTTGTAGTAGTTGTTGTTGTTGTTGACATTGTTGACTAACTTGTCATTTTATAGAAACACTATACTATTATTTTATCAGCATTATATATTTACTATATATACCTTCCTTAATTTATGGTATCACATATTTTTATTATGTCAGTATTAGTTGCCTACCAGTCATAGTCATCCAGTATCTGAAATTCACGCTGTAATGAATTCTTCCCTATCCATGCTTGAAGCCTTTGGTTGGGACTCAGTGTAGCCTCAAATACTTCTTCTGTAATATTTGTCATAAAGAAATTCAATTTTCATATAGTTGTCAAAGATAACTCTTCTGTTTTATTTATGGTATACTCTCCTTTTAGGGACACTTTGTCACTCCCTATAAGAGTTGTGATAATTTGTAGTGATATACAGCATTTCTAATTTCCTCTTGGCTCACATTATCATTAAATATGTTACAATCTGGTAATCCCCTCTTCTCTTGTCTTTTATGAAATCACTGTTTTTTCTCCTGTCTTTGATAGCCTTTGGTTTGTCCTCTTGAAATTTTAACAGTTTTAAAAAAATGTGCATCTCTCTACTTAAATTATTTTCTATATTCATTCATTTATTTACTTTAAATCTGCATAGTCTTCCATCTTAACAATTTTCCAAGCTTTTATACAGCCTTTTTTTTTTTTTTTTCATCATAGACTCACAAAGATTTTCTCTAAGTTGTAGATGTGTTTTCGGACTTGAAATCTCTTCTGACTTCCAAAACTTAGATTTTATGCCTTTTCTAGATATGTCTACCTGAACTTCCCACAGATGTCCCATTATCTTTTCTTGTATAGTCATGCTTACACTCATGTTAGCTATTGTTCCTCTCGGGGCCATTGTTGGTTTAGGCAGTGTGTGAAATATATACCCCTGTATATATCTCTGTAGAGGTTTAAACCTATAAGCCACAAAGCAGGGACAAACAGTATAAACCTACTATTTACCTCAATAAACATAATGTGTCAAAAATAACATAAAATTAATAAAATAAAAGCAGCTCCTTTTTTGGGAACTGTGGTGGCATTATTTTAAATAAGCAGATTTAGCACCGTCGCCACTTGTGCTAAATTAATTATTCAATATATTATTGCTTTGTGAAGAGGCAGTAACTGTTATAAAATGTCATAGTATAACACAGTGAGCCTAAAATATATCACTGAAGCAAATATTTACCTGGATAACAAATATACTGCTCACTCCCTTACTCTTTTTATGACCACAGAACCAGTGGATTTCAACTTTTTTTTTCAATGTGTCCCAGAAATTCTCCTGTTCTGTGGAGACATCACTTGGACTTCTACCACAGAGTGACTTCAGCTCTTAAACACTTAAAATTTAACATTTGGAATTCTACTTTTGTCTCATTTGATAATTTAGAGAGTGTTTAATTTTAAGTTTCAAATTTCTAATTATATAGAAAAGGTTTTTAAAATTTTATGTATTAGAAATTGGGGCTTCTTAATCCTCAAAAGCAACTTCAAAATTACCACTATCAATATGATACTTATCTTGGCAAATATTTGGACTTTGCTTGAAGCAGTTGCAGTATTGTTGTTTTGTTTTCAAATAAACCAAAGCAAATGACTCTGATCTGTGTGAAATTAAAGTATTAGATATCGGAGATTCTACTGGTGACATGTTTAAAGGGATTAGTAACTAGAGACCGGGAAACAAAAGTCATAACTATATGTTATGGAAAAAAGGAGAGTATCATGTGTCTCTATTGGACTATGGGGGCTAATATACACAATTTTTACCCTTTAATCAAGTACATATTCAGGGGAAAACACATCTGAATGACATAGCTTAAACTATTCATTCTTTGACTAGACGGAATAAGGCCTTTGATAGCTGATTCTATATCAAATTGACCAGGCTATAGTTCCAAAATATTTTATTTCTTATATGCTTTTATTTTATTTTTAATTGAGGTAATATTGGGATATAGTACCAGTAGGATATAATACCATCAGATATTACCACTGTAGTGCACCCACCACCAGCTCACTATATTCCACCACCATAGACTATTGTGCTTCCATCTATCTTTGTTTATACACTTCCCCTTTCTCTTCCCCTCTTGGTGCTTCAGTTCTGTACTCAGCTATCAAGGATTTGTTTTTAATTTTGTTTTTATATGACTCAGTCTACTTGTTTTATGTTCCACATATTAGTGACATGATTTAGCATTTATCTTTCTCCTGCTTTATTTCATGTAGCATAATCCCTTCAGTCTCTATCCATGTTGTCACAAATGGCCTCAGTTTATCTTTTTTTGATCACTGAGTAATATTCCATTGTGTATATTTACCACAACTTCTTGATTCATTCATTTGTTCTGGGGCACTTTCATGGTATTCATAATTCAGCTATAGTAAATAGTGTTCCAGTAAACATGCGAGTGCAAGTTTCCTTTCAAGTAAGTGTTTTTGTATTTTGAGGGTAGATGCCTATGGGTGGAATTACTGGGGCAAATGTCAGTTCCATTTTTATTTTTATTTATTTATTTTTTAAGATTTATTTATTTATACAAGCACTGTGTATAGTCAGAAGCATGGGAGGGTGAGAGAATTCACCAGAGCCAGAGCGGAGAGCAGAATAGGCAGACTGACGAAGTACACTGCTGAGGGGAGCAGCAGGCACGGCAGGAGAGGTCTGCGCGCCATGTGGGACCCTTGCCCGGCTGCCGGGGATCAAATCGGTGTTGCAGAGACTGTGGGCAGCTTCAAAACCCAGCGCTCAACCGCTTTGCCACCTGGGAGGACCCAGTTCCATTTTTAATGTTTTAAGACACCTCTATACTGCTTTCATATGGACTGGACCGGTTTGCATTCCCACCAACAGTGTGGAGGGTTTCCTTTTCTCCACATCCTTGTTTCTGATCTTTTCAATATGGGCCATTCTCATACAGGTGTGAAATGGTAGCTCACTATGGTCTTGATTTGCATTTCTCTAATATTAAGTGATTGTGAACACATTTTTTTTTACTTCCTTCTACCCCCCAGTTGAACATTATTGAGTGACTTCTTTGAAAAAAAAAAGTCTGTTTAGTTCATTTGCCAATTTTTTGACTGGTTACTTGTTTTGTGTAAATAGAGTTTTAAGAGTTCTTTGATATCTGTCCTTTTTCAGATACATGGTGGGCAAATATTTTCTCCATTCAGTAGGGGTGCATTTTCATTTTCATTATGCTTTCTTTCTTTGTTCAAAAGCTTTTTAGTTTGATGTAGTCTCAGTTGTTTATGTTTGCTTCTGTTTTCCTTGCTGTTGGAGATAAATCCCTAAATGTTTTACTAAAGTTTATGTCATGGAATGTTTTGCTTATGTCTCCTTCTGTATATATTTTTTGATTTCAGCTTTTACATCCACGTATTTGATCCATTTTGAATTGAGCTTTTGTATAGGTGTGAGATCATGGTCCAGTTTCATTCTTTTGCATGCAGCTGTCCAGTTTTCATAACACCAATTATTGAAGAAGCTATCCTTGTTTGAGTGTATGTTATTGGCTCCTTTGTTAAACATTAATTGTGCATGTATGTGTGTGTTTATTTCTGGACTCAATTCTATTTCATTCCATTGGTCTCTGTGTCTGTTTTTGTTATCTCTCTGTTTTTGTTCCAATACTAAGCTATTTTATCTTTTTTTTTAAAAAAAAGAGATTTATTTATTTATGCATACAAGACCTGGGGTACAGGCCAGAGGTTCAGGGTGTGAGAGGATTCGCCAGAGGCAGATTGGGGAACAGAACAGGCAGATCTACTGAATTACACTGCTGATGGGGAGCAGTGGTCAAGACAGGAGAGGTCTGCTGCACCATGAGGGTTATCTCCCTGCCTGCCTGGGGATCCAACTAGTACCTTGCTAGTGGCTGCAGATAGCTTCACAGTGCTGTGCCACCAGGGAGGCCCCCTAAGCTGTTTTAATTACTATGGCTTTATAACATTGCTTTAGATAGAAGTGTTTTAAGTACTATGGCTTTATAATATTGCTTTAGATGGAAGTGTGTTGCCTCCATTCTCTTTCTTCTTTGTCACAATTGTTTTTGCTATTTGGGGTTTTGTGTGATCTCATATGAATTTCAGTAGTATTTGTTCCAATTCTTTGAAAAATGCAATACAGATTGTGTTGAATCTATATATTTGGGTAGGATGGCCATTTTGACAATGTTGAGTCTTTCAATCCATTAGAAGGTTTTTCTTTTTCCAATTCTTTGTATCTTGTTCTATTTCTTTCAATAATGTTTTGATTTTCTTATGTATATCTTTTCCCTCCTTTGCTAGGTATTTAACTTTATTTAACTATTTTTAATTAACTTTTTTATTAACTTTTTTTATTAACTTTTTAATTTAACTTTTTTTTTTACTCCTAGGTATTTAACTTTTCTTGGTGTAATTGTAAATGAGATCAATTTTCAAATTTCTTTCTGTCCTGTCTCATTTTTTGTATATAGGAAGATAACTGATTTTTTGTTTCTTGATTTTATAATCTACTGCTTTACTAAACTGATTATTTCAATTTTTTCCATGGAATATTAGTTTGTAGCATGTCCTCTACAAACAATGATAAATTTACTTCTTCCCCAGTTTGGATTACTTTTATATATTTCTCCCAGTTGTTTTACCTGGAAATTCCAATATTATGTTAAACAACAGTGGTGACAGTAGAAATCTTTGTCTTGTATCAGATATTAGTGGAAACACTTTATCACCATTGAAAATGATATTAGATATGGATTCATAGTAAGTGGCTTTTATTGTGTTAAGATATGTTCTGTTTATAATTTTGTGAGATCTTCATCATAAGTAGATGTTGGATCATGGCAAATGCTTTCTCAGGATCTCTTGATGTGATTTTTTTGTTGTTGATGTGGTGAATTATGTTTATTGATTTTCATATGTTGAATCATCCTTGCATGCCTCATATGAATCCCAGTTGGTCATGGTTTATGATCCTTTTAATGTATAGTTAGATTTGAATTGCTAGGATTTTAGTAAGGCCATTTGGGTCCAAGTTTATTAGGGAGATTGTTCTGTAATTTTCATTTTTGGTGTTCAGTCTTTGTTTTGTTTGGCTATTAGAGTGATGTAGGCCTCATGAAAAGTATTTGTAAGTACTGCTTCTTTTTCAAGTTTTTGGTAGAGTTTGAGCAAGACAGACAGTAGTTCATCTTTGAAGGTTTGTTAGAATTCACTTGTTATGCCATCAAGTCCTACACTCTTTGTTTTTGTTTTTAGTTTTTATTAATCTTTCAATTTGTTTATTGTGTTTACTTTGTTCAGGGTTTCTATTTCTTTTCTATTCACCTTTGATGATTGTATAATTCTTATATTTTATCCATCTCTTCTAGGTTATTGAATTTGTTAGCATATAGATGTTCAAAGTAATCTCAAGTTATCCTCTTAATTTCTGCATCATCTGTTGTACTCTGTCCTCTCTCATTCTTGATTATATTTTTTAAATTTTCTCCCTTATGTTCTTGGTCAGCCTTGCTAGAGTCTTGTCTACTCTGTTTATTTTTTCAAAGAACCAACTTTTTGTTTCATTGATATTTTGTACTGTTTTTATTTATTTTTATTTTTATGTATTTTTTACACCGTTCTTCATTTTTGTACTTCATTTTTGTTTGCTTTCTCATCTTGGTTATAGTCCCCATGAAATTGCCACCACCAATTCACCCATATACCATCACCCTAGTCCCTTGTGCTCTTCCCACCCCTGTTATGATCCTGCTTCCCTCACCTCCATGTAGAATGTCTCTGGTTCATAGTTTTCTGTTGGTTTTGATATTTACTTTATTATAATTACTTTTTTTCCCTAATCCTTTATTTGGATCCTGTGCATTTCTCCTCAAAGTGGAATCATCATGTATTGTTTTTAATTTCTATTTCATTTACTTCTGTGATTTTTATTATGTGCCAATTCTCATTTATCTGAAGGTGTTTTTTTTTTAATTTCTTACTTGATTTTCTCATTTACTTCAGTGTTCTTTCATTACTGTGTTTTTTAGTCTCCATGTGTTATTTCCCTTTCCTTTGATAGTTGGATTCTAGTTTTATATAACTTTGTGGTCTTTGAAGTTATTGGATATAATTTTTGTCTTCATGAAATTGCTGATACTTGTTTTATGTCTCAGACTGTCATCTATTATGGAGAATGCCCCATATGTACTTGAGAATAATGAGTATTCTTATTATGGGGGTGCAGTTCCCTGTATGTGACTGTGAGGGCCAAGAGATCTAATTCTATATTTAAGGCTATTGTATCCCTATTTATTTTCTGTCTAGTTGACCTGTCCATTGGTGAGAGTGAGGTATTGAATTCTCCTACCACAAATATATTTATTCTAATGTTTGTTTGCAGAGTTGATAGTCATTGCCTGATGTATTTTGGTCCTCCATTTGGTGCAAATACACTGATGAATGTTATTTCTTCTTGATATATACATTCCCTTAATCATTACATAGTATCCATTCTTGTCTTTTGTTATCAATTTTAACTGGAATTCTATTATTTTCTCATGCAACAGTGTCTGCCCCTGCCTTCTTTAGATTCCCATTCACTTGCAGGATTGTTTTCCAGTCCTTTACTTTGAACCTATGTTTGTGTTTGGAGTTTAGTTATGTCTCTTGGAGATCGCATGAAGTTGGATTCTCTTTCCTGATCCTATTGATCTGTGTCTTTTAATTAATAACCTTTGCGTCATTTAATTCTTAGCTTTTGTGGGTCAGTCTGTTTCCTTCCTCAGTTATTTGTGTGTGTTTTTCATGTTGTTTTCAAAATATATGATTTTCAAGATATATTGGAAGGGTTTGAAAACTCCTTGAGTTTCTGTGTCTGAAAAGGCCTTTGTTCCTCCCTCATGTCTGAAGTAGTCCCTCAGGATAAAGTATGGCAGTTTTTATCTTTGTTTGGAATATACCATTCCATTTTCTGCAAACTCATTGTGTTTCTTCAGAGAAGTCTGATATTAGCCTGATTGGGGTGCATTTAGATGTTACCTGTTTTGTCCCCCTCATCAACTTCAGTGTCCTTTCTTTGTCCTGATCTCTTAGAAATTTCACTACTATATTTCTTAGTGTCAGTCTCACTTTATCTTGGTATGCCAAGGTTTCTTTTAGCTTCTGGATATCTTCGTTTATTCTTTCTCTAGGTTCAGGGGATTTCCCTTCATTATTTTTTTAAAATATATTTTCTGTTCCTTTCTTTCTCAACCCACCCCCATATCTTTGGCCTGCACCCCAGTTTTTCCATGCATAAATAAATAAATAAATTAATTAATCTTAAATAATAAATAAAATATGCCCTTATTGGCCAATTCTATTTTTTTTCCAGATATTCTATTTTGGCTTTCTAGTTATTTGTTTTCAGTTTGAATGTTACATTCTTAGAGAAATCTACCCTGACCACACAGTCTACGATACCCTGTTTCTCCCATGAATCGTGACCTCTTTTTTCCCTGCAAATCAGTTTGCTTTGTAGAAATTTCATATACAGGGCCTCCCCAGTGGCGCAGAGGTTGAGCACTGGGTTGTGAAGCTGCCCACAGCCTCTGCAGCACCAGTTCAATCCCCGGCTGCCAGGCAAGGGTCCCACATGGCGAGTAGACCTCTCCTGCCACCCGCTGCTCCCCTCAGCAGAGTACTTCGTCATTCTGCATGCTCTGCTCTCCGCTCTGGCTCTGGTGAATTCTCTCACCCTCCCGCACTTCTGACTGTACCCAGTGCTTGTATAAGTAAATAAATAAATCTTAAAAAAAATTCATATACATCCATTTGTTTAGTTGATTTATGTCCATTTGTTTCTATAGAAAAAGAAACACATTATCAGTCCCTCAATTGTAGGAATCTCAGTAAATATTTATTTGGATAATTATTTCAGAAAATTGAATACTTCCTGTTTACAGTGTGTATATATCTTCTTATAAATAACTACAGAGAAATAATAGCCTCATAGTATGTCTTTAATAAATACACAAAATATCATCTGCCTTATATTTTAGAATTTCTTATAAGTATTACTTGAAAAATGTTCTTTTAAAAACTACATACAATTTATTGTTCTCTAAGTTATATATTTTATATTGTCTTAGTAACAACTCAATGTTTGTTATTCATTTGCTTATTCTTTATTATAATGAATAATGATGGACATAGCAATGTATTCAAATAGCTTTTTTTCAAAACAGATTAAATAGCAATTTTATACTTTGTATATTTAATAATTTAATGCATTGAAAATTCTATTTTTGAAAACACTTTGGGTTTATTTCTTATTTTTATAGCTGAAGTGTATGTCCTTACATATATATTTAAATGTATGTATGTGTATATACATAAATAGTCTATATCTACTAATCAGAGTGTAAACTGCTATGAGAACAAGGGCTGTAAATTATTTGAAATTTATGTGTACCCAAAAGATGATAATACACTGAGTATTTCAACTCAATGAGGTCACCACCAAAAATAATTGAATGATGCTTAGAAAAGGGATAAATACAGCTTGTAATATTATTCACACATAGCTTTTGCTTTTAGTAACTATTACTATGTGGAGTTGGCTTTTTAGTAAAGCTTTTTCTGAATGCACAAGATTTCTTCTTTGTGATAGCTCTAAACCACTGTGATTTATAGGCAGCTTAATAGTAATCACTCTGATTGGCACTTTGTGTTATAACATCTTTTGCAGAGATACTCAAAGTGGTGAATAAATAGATCAAGGGGAACATAATTGATTTGCTTACTTTCTACAACTTAGTCTTTACTCAGTAGTCAAGAGTCATCTCTAAAAGCATAAATCAGTTCAAATTACTTCCTGTTAAATACTCCAGTGACTTCAGATTGTGGAGAAAATGGCTGAACATGGTTTACAAGGCCACATGCTCTTTAACTCCTATATATTTGCCGTTCTACAGTCGGGACTTCTATCCCGTTCCTTGGAACATCTGGTTTTCTTCTCATTCAAAGCTTTTGCTGTGCACACTATTGTAAAGCACTTCTCTCAATCACCCCAATAGTGTACACATTCTCAATCAATTACAGATTTCAACAAGAATATCACATCCTCAAAAAGACATTTCCTGACAACCTTCCCTAATGTAGATTTTCTTTAAAAGACAGCAACAAGGGCCTCCCCAGTGGCACAGCGGTTGAGCCCTGGGTTGTGAAGCTGCCCGCAGCCTCTGCAGCACCTGTTCGATCCCCGGCTGCTCCCTGGCCACCGGAGAGGAGAGTCCCACATGGTGCACAGACCTCTCCTGCCCCCCGCTGCTCCCCTCAGCAGTGTGCTTCGGTCCTTCTGCCTGCTCTGCTCCCCGCTCTGGCTCTGGTGAATTCTCTCACCCTCCCGCACTTCTGACTGTACCCAGTGCTTGTATAAATAAATAAAAATAAATCATTAAAAAATAAATAAATAAAAATAAAAGATAGCAACAAGTTCATAATGATTAGTAGGTTCAGTTTGTTTGTTTGATTATTTTTAGTTGCCACAAAAGAGCAAATAAAATTCACAGTAGCTCTTTCAAATTTTCAGTGAAATTTCCTTTAAACTGCACAGCTGCTTTGTGGCATTGTTCATAATTTAAAGTGAGACAGTAAAAAGAAGTAGTAAGTAATACACAAGAGAGCTGTTTGCATATTAATCAAGTAGAACGAGCTATTTTATAGTATTCAATAATTATTATCAGACTATAGGTATTTATACTGATTCTGTTGAAGAGATGTAATAAACATGCAAGGAACTCTAAATCCCCAAACTCTAAAATATGGGCACACAATTTATATGAAGACACACAAAATGAAAAAATGCACATTACTGGAAAAATATTAAGGTGACATTTTCACATATAAAAAGGAAGAAATGTAGAATGATTTAAGTATTTCTCTGCCAAGAAGCATCTCTTTAATATGATTTGAGGATCATATAAAAGAGTTTGCATTTATCAGGATGGCACATGTGTATTGGGTTCATGAGTTATTTCTAACATTACTTTCAACTTAGAATACTTATTTCGCAGTCTGATTGGTTTGATATGAAGTATCAGAAATAAGGAACTTCTTTGATTTTACACTTAGAGTATAAATATTTTTTGAGCTGAGAGCAATTTGATACCAAATAATGTTTAAAGACAGTGCATAGGAGATTGACAGCTCACAAATTATGTTTTGCTGTACACATTGCTAAGTACCCTGCTTATAAAGCATATGTTATTTTTTTTAAATAATAAATTTTATTTTTATATTCCCCATACAATTGCAGCTCCCCCATTCTGACCCCAATCCCTCCCCTCCCGCCCCTGCCCCCCCAAAAGTGTCTCTGGTTCATAGTTTTTTGTTGATTTTGATTTTCACTTTCTTATAGTTATTCATTTTCCTGGTCCCTTATTTAAGTTTTCTAGATTCCTGCTATGAGTGAGACCATCCGGTATTTTTCTTTTTCTTTTTGGCTTATTTCGCTGAGCATGATCCCTTCCAGCGCCATCCATGTTGCTGCAAATTGCATGTGTTTATCTTTTTTGAATGCTGAGTAATATTCCATGGTATATATGTACCACATCTTCTTGATCCAGTCATCTATTTTTAGGCATTTGGGTTGTTTCCAAAGCTTAGCTATTGTAAACAGTGCTGCTACAAACATAGGGGTGCAGGTGTTCTTTGGAATTGATGTTTCTGTGCCCTTTGGGTAAATACCTAGGAGTAGAATTGCTGGATCATATGGAAGCTCTATGTTTAGTAGGTCCAGAAATCTCCACACAGCTCTGCACAGTGGTTGGACCAGTTTGCACTCCCACCAACAGTGCAGAAGAGTTCCTTTTTCTCCACACCCTCACCAACATTTGTTGTTGCTAGTTTTTTTAATATGTGCCATTATCACTGGTGTAAGATGGTATCTCATGGTACTTTTGATTTGCACTTCCCTGATTACAAGTGATGTTGAACATTTTTTCATATGCCTGTTGGCCATTTGCCTTTCCTCTTCAGAGAAGTTTCTTTTTAGCTCTTCTGCCCATTTTTTGACTGGATTATTTTCTTTGTTGTTGTTGAGTCTCATCAGCTCTTTGCAGATTTTTGTGATCAGTCCTTTATCATTAGTGTTGTGTGCAAAAATGTTCTCCCAGTTGGTGGGGTTTCTCTTTGTTTTTGTTATTGTCTCTTTTGCTGTGCAGAAGCTCTTTAATTTGATGTAGTCCCAGCTGTTTATCTTTGCCTTCACTATCACTGCTTTGGGTGATGTGTCTGTAAAGATGTCTTTGATGTGCAAATCCCGTAGTGTTTCGCCTATATTTCCTTCTATATATTTTATGGTTTCAGGTCTCATGTCTAGTTCTTTAATCCATTTTGAGTTGATTTTTGTGTATGGTGTGAGGTAGTGGTCAAGCTTCATTCTTTTGCATGTAGCGACCCAGTTTTCCCAGCACCATTTATTGAACAAACTTTCTTTGCTCCAATGCATAGTCTTTGCTCCTTTGTCAAAGATTAGTTGACCATAAATCTGTGGGTTTATTTCTGGATTTTCTATTTGATTCCATTGGTCTGTATGTCTGTTCTTGTTCCAATACCATGCAGTTTTGATGATTATGGCTTTGTAGTATAGTTTGAAGTCTGGGAGTGTGATGCCTCCATTCCCTTTTTTTTTTTTTCAGGAGAGCTTTGGCTATTCGGGGTTTTTTGTGATTCCATATGAATTTCATCAATAATTGTTCTATTTCTTTGAAGAATGACATTGAAATTTTGATTGGAATAGCATTGAATCTCTATATTGCTTTTGGAAGGATGGCCATTTTAATAATGTTTATTCTTCCAATCCATGAGCAGGGGATGTCTTTCCATTTCTTTGTGTCTTCTTCTATTTCTTTTAACAGTGTTTTATAGTTTTCTTTGTATAGGTCCTTTACCTCTTTTGTTAGATTTATTCCCAAATATTTGATTTTTTTTCAATCAAAAAAGGGATGGTTTTTTTGATTTCTTCTTCTTCAGATTTATTGTTTGTGTATAGGAAGGCTACTGACTTTTGCGTGTTGATTTTGTATCCTGCCACTTTACTGAACTGATTGATGAGTTGAATTAGTTTTTCTGTGGAGTTTTTGGGGTTCTCTATGTATATTATCGTATCATCTGCAAAGAGTGATAGTTTGACTTCTTCTTTTCCTATTTGGATTCCTTGGATGTCTTTCTCTTGTCTTATTGCTCTGGCTAGGACTTCCAGTATTATATTGAAAAGCAGTGGTGAGAGTGGACATCCTTGTCTTGTTCCAGATCTTAATGGAATTTTTTTCAGCTTTTCACCATTGAGAATGATACTGGCTGTTGGCTTGTCATAGATGGCCTTTATGATGTTGAGGTATGTTCCTTGTATCCCAAGAATTTCAAGGGCTTTTATCATGAATGGGTGTTGCACTTTGTCGAAAGCTTTCTCAGCATCTATTGATATTATCATATGTTTTTTATATTTCTTTTTGTTGATGTGTTGGATAACGTTGATTGATTTTCGGATGTTAAACCATCCTTGTATGCCTGGAATGAATCCTACTTGGTCGTGGTGAATTATCTTATGGATACATTGTTGGATTCTGATAGCTAAAATTTTATTGAGGATTTTTGCATCAGTGTTCATTAGGGAGATTGGCCTGTAGTTTTCCTTTTTTGTGTTGTCCTTGTTCGGTTTTGGTATTAGTGTAATGTTGGCTTCATAGAACGTGTTTGGTATTGTCCCTTCCTTCTCAATTTTTTGGAAGAGTTTGTGAAGGATAGGCACTAATTCGTCTCTGAATGTTTGGTAGTGTTACTCTAGATTTCTAATTATTTTCACTATCAAAAGCAATATATTTTTACATGTTGAAATATGCAGAGAAACTTAGGCATACTAGGTATTTGGGGCAATAGAGAATCAAGGAAATTATCTATTTTCAAAATAATTGTACTCCGAACAGTGGCTTATAAATTAAATATGTGGAACATGCTAGTTTCCCTTTGAAACAATCTTATTGATAATTAGAGAAATCTTCTAGAGTAGGAACTTGTTTTTATTTTTATATGGTCCATAGAAATGGAGTGGCCTTTTTTTCATTGGCAGAAAAATACAGACAGAAATTCATTTTAAAGATTTATTTTTACATAGAACTGGGGTGTAGGCCAGAGGTGCAGAGAAAGAGAGGATTCACCAGAGACAGAGTGGGGAGCAAAATAGGCAGATCTCCTGAAATACACTGCTGAGGGGAGCAACAGGTGAGACAGGAGAGGTCTGTTGCACCATGTTATTAGTTCCCTGGCTGGCCAGGGATTGAACTCTGCTGCAATGACCGGTGATAATGTTGTGTCTTTAACTCTTGTGCCACTAGGGTCCTCAGTTTTGTCATTTTTTAAAGCAGCTTCTCTCTGAATTCTTGATACTAGCAGTGGGAACTACATTAGATGCTAGCTCTAGTTCATTATTCAATTTTTTTCCTTTTTTTTCTTACTACCAATATGGAATTGAATTATATTTAAACAGGAAAAAATTAAATTTACTTGGCTTTTTAAAAGAATTTTAAATTCAAATGAAATCATTTTGAAGTAAAATTATAAAATTCTCCCAAAGGTTAGCGTGGTGTCACCAGAAAATTAAACTGTAGAATGTCTACTATGCATTAAGTATGTTATATGTAGATTATGCAACTATAACAAAGTGATAATTAGAACACAGAATCTAGAGCAACAAAACTAAAGTGTGCATTTCACTTATTTTAAATTTATCAGTCACTTACATGTACTTATAACTTTGGGAGTACCGATTACATTTTAATTCTCTATATGGGCAGAAGCTTTACTCATCCTCCACCAAAACTCCTGTGCCAAAGCCCTATGCCCTTCTCTTCCTGTTCCTTCTGGTAACCTGATATAGTTTTTCACAGAATATAAGAAATGTTTTTGCTGTCTTTACCTATGTGTTTTTGTTGTTATTTATATTCCACATATAAGGGAACTCATTTGATAATCTATTTTTGACTTTCTTAATGCAGTTAGCATAATCACCTCCATATCCATCCATTTTGTGCCCAAAGGCACTATTTCATCCTTTTTTTATAGCTGTTTATTATTCTATTGCGTATATATATTCAACAATGTCTTTATTCGGTCCTGATATTGGACCCAAGTCATGGTTTTATGACTTGGCAATTGGGTTGTACTGCTATGAACACAGGAATAATAAAACTTTTCATATTAGTGTTTTCATATTCTTTGCAAATATACATTGGAATCTATTTCCATTTTCAAAGGTACCTGCATACCTTTTCCTATAGAGACTACTTCACATTACATTCATATCAACAGTGGTTGAGTGTCCCTTTTTCTCCATATCCTTGCCAGTATTTGTTGCTTCATTTCTTTTGGATAGAAGCCATTCTCACAGGGCTGATGTGGAATCTCATTAGGTTTTAATTTGAATTTCTCTTACAGTAAGTGATGCTGGACAATTTTTCATGCACCTGTAGTCCAATCTGAATGTCTTCTTCAGAAGCATGTATATATAGGTCTTTTGCCCATTATCTATTGATTTATCTGTTTTTTTTTGTTGGTGTTTGTGTACTTTATATATATTGGAAATTAGACCCTTGTCAGACATATGATGTAGAAATAACTTCTCCAACTATGTAGATTGAGTTGTTCTGTGATGGTTTATTTTGAGGTATAAAAACTTGTAGTTTAACATAGTCCCAATTATTTACCCTTGCTGTTGGGCTTGTGTCCCAAAACACCTCTTTATGGTTGATGTCCAGTAGTGCATCTCCTATTTTTTTTAAGTATTTTATGCTTACGGTCTTATATCCAAGTTTTCAATTAGTTTTGAATTAATTTTTGTGTATGTATTTAGATATGGGTCTAGATTTATTTTTTTGCATGTGGCTATCCATGTTTTCCAGTACCACTTGCTAAATAGTCTTTCTTTTGTCCATTGTATAGTTGTGATTCCTTCATCAAAGATTAACTGACCACATTTGTATGAATTCATTTCTGCATTTGCTATTCTATTCCATTGGTCTGTGTTTCTGTTATAACAGAAATTATAATAGAAACAGTAGCATACTGTTAGGATTTGCTGTGGATTGTAGTTTGAAGTCAGGGAGTGGGTGTGTTACAAATTATTTTTTAACATTTTCCTTTGTATATGAAACCATTAATAGCAACACAAATTATGTACCAGGCATTAACTGTCTTGAATTAGAATGGTCACTACCACATTTCTAGGCAGTGGGCAAGTAGGGATTAAGGTTCATTTATCTAAATCGTTAATATCTTGAAATAAACCAGAGAGAGAATATTTGTAAATTCTGTTAAGCATTTTATTTGAGTGGGTGCAGATACTTTTGTTGCTAAAATAAGCTTTATTTTACATTGTTTTTGAAGGAACTTCAAAACCATGGGTTTTATAGTTCCTAGGAGTAATAATATTTCAGTTAGGCACTACAAAAATAACCCAGAATTATGATGTGTTCATTGTAATGGGTATTGCAGCATTTATGTCTTGATTTTAAATTGAATAAATGGAAATATGTGGAAAGATCAGAAAAAGCTTCCAGTAAAAATATTCCAGGTCTTTTATTTATTGTGGATACTCAGAAATAACACCTAAGCCACCCCCCACTTAGTATTAAGACACTTAATTCACCCTTCCCAATTACATCATTATCTGGATACTCATAGTGTTGGTGCTTAACTTAAATTACTGTATCTCTCTAGAGGTTTTATCCTTTTTCAAAAAGAGCTACTCTGCTCAACCGGGTGCTCCATCAATCCCTAGGTGTGCTCAGATCAAATGGTTTGTGAATATGGAATTGTGGCAAATATAGACATGTCCAGTAACCTAGTCGGAACATGTGGACACTTTAGAAGGCACACCTTGAGATTTCCCTTGATGTTGCTGTGTCTACAGGACTGTGATGTTTTTAACTCCTCTGATTATAGTCATAATTTCTGTATTCCTTTGAACTCATATGTTTAATTCCCTATGAGTTCCCCATATACAGATCCTCCTAAGAATCTGTTTTCTAGGAAACCACTTTAAGATAGTGGACTACATATAAGTTCATTACCAAAGAAAAATATTACAGAGTTTGTGTGTGTGTGTGTGAAAAATAATTAAAGGTATATGCTGAAAAGAACCAATTAGCATTTTAACTGGGTCATAAGACTTTTATAATAAACTAATTAATAGGCATCCCAACACTCTGATTACATGTGTTTTGGATATCTGAGTATTTGGGGTTTATTTTTAATATGTTATTTTATATTATTCTTACATCATTTTTCATTTTTGCACAATGTATGCATTTTCATTTTGGTTATATTCCCCATACAATTGCACCCCCCTTATTTTGACCCTAATCCTTCCTCTCCCCACCCCACACCCCCATAGTGTATCTCTGGTTTATAGTTGCTTGTTGATTTTAATTTTTACTTTGTATTAATTAGTCTTTTTTCCTGGTCCCTTATTTAGGTTTTCTAAATTCCTGCTATGACTGAGACCATCCTGTATTTTTCTTTTTCTTTCTGACTTATTTTGCTGAGCATGATCCCTTCTAGCTCGATCCATGTTGCTGCAAACTGAAGCATATACTTTCTTTGGAATGACATGACATGGACAAATACTATTGCTTTTATTACTTTGACAGATAGAATATTTTTGATGAGGTACTGATTATTTAATATCTACAATATTACTTTAAATTAAGGGCAGATAGTTACCTGCAAATACATAATAGTTAATATTATTTTGGCATGGCCCTCAGTTACAGTTTAATTATAGTGTATTGTCCTCCCAGGTATAATAATCTCTTACAGAGAGTAATACTAAAATTATCCATCCTAGTATACAGTTATAGCTTGTACCTGTTGCAGCTAAATATTTTAAAATTCTACGCTGAGGAATATTATAAAATATATTGTAAAACTAAAGGTTTGCTTCTCCAGTTGCAGATTATAGTTTTTTGTTCACATTTTTCCCATTGTGAATACTATATATATTTAGTTATAAATTAAGTTGTTATTGATGACATAAAATTCATCCTTAGGGAACATTCCAAAGATAATTTTACTTTAATTTTATGATAATTTTATTTTTATTTTTTTTTTTTTAAGATTTATTTATTTATTTAAACAAGCACTGGGTACAATCAGAAGGGTGGGAGTGTGAGAGAATCCACCAGAGCCAGAGCAGGGAGCAGAACAGGCAGAAGGACCGAAGTACACTGCTGAGAGGAGTAGCCGGCGCGGCAGGAGAGGTCTGTCACACCATGTGGAACCCTAGCTGGCGGTCGGGGATCAAACTGGTGCTGCAGAGGCTGCGTCAGCCTTGCGGCCCAGCGCTCAACCGCTGCACCACCAGGGAGGCCCATTAGGTTTTTTTGTTGTTGTTTTACTCAATTTTTTAAATTTAGGTAACATTGACATATACCATTGTTGGTAATTTGTATCAACAGAGTAATGTTCCCACCACCAAATCACACATCAGCCTATGCTGGTGGACTATGGGCTATTTGGTTGGAGGTGTACTACTATTTCAATATGTGATGTGGGAGATGGGGTATCATTTATTGTGCTCCCTTCTTTCTTTGTTCTCACCTATCCCTCAGTGTGGGAGGATTTCCTTTTTTCCATATCCCTGTCAGTACTAGTTTACTGAATTTTTGATTTAGGTCATTCTCACAGGTATGAGGGGGTAGCTCATTGTGGTCTTGATTTGCATTTATTGATGATAAGTGATAAAGAATATTATTTTTCATGTAGTTTTTTGTCATCTGTATGCCTTTTGGGAGTGTCTGCTTAGTTCTGGCCATTTTTTGATTGGGTTGTTTTCTTTTTGTTGAAGTGTATGAAATTTTGTATGTCTTTGATATCAATCCCTTGTCAGGTATGTAGTGTGCAGATATACTCTTCCATTCAGCAGGGTGCTTTTTCATTTTAGTTAAGATTTCCTTCACTGTGAAAAAGCTTTTTACTTTAATGTAGTACCAAATGTTTATGTTACCTTTGTTTTTCTTGATGTTGATGATGAATCCTTAAAGACATCACTGAATTTTATGTCATAGTTTGGCTTGTATTTTCTTCCTTGTATTTTATTGTTTCAGGTCTTACATCCAAGCATTTTATCTATTCTGTGTATGATATTTGTGTATGGTGTGAGATCATGGTCTTATTCTATGACATTACTTTCCAGCTTTCCCAACATTATTTATTGAAGAAGCTTTTCTTGTTTCAGTGTATGTCCTCAGTCCCTTTGTCACAAATTAAATCTCTTTATTTTTGTGGATTTATTTCTTGCCTCTCAATTTTATTCCATTGTCCTGTGTGTGTTTTATTTTTTTTTCTCCATTGCATTGCTATTTTAAATATCTGGCTTTATAGTATTGTTTAAATTCTGCAAGTATGAGTCCTCCTTTTTTAAAAGTTTTGGGGGATTAATTTGGCTATTCTTTTTTTTTTAAAAAATATTTTATTTTTTTTTGTTTATTTATGCATACAAGAGCTGGGATACAAGAGCTGGGATACAAGAGGGGTAGGGGGTAAGAGGATTCACCAGAGATGGAGTGGGGAACAGAACAGGCAGATTGACTGAAATACACTACTGAGGGGAACAGCCGGCGAGTCAGGAGAGGTCTGCTGCGCCATGTGGGCTGCTCCCTTGCAGGCTGGGAATCAAACTTGTCTTAACTCCTCATGCCACCAGGGAGGCCTTACTTTGGCTGTTCTTTTTTTTTTTTTTTTTAAAGACATATTTATTTATGCATACAAGAGCTGGGATACAGGTCAGAGGTGTGGGGGGTGAGAGGATTCACCTGAGTGGGGAACAGAACAGACAGATTGACTGAAGTACACTGCTGAGGGGAGCAGCAGGCGAGTCAGGAGAAGTCTGCTGTGCCATGTGGGTTGCTCCCTGGCCAGCCGGGGATCGAACTTGTGCTGCAGAGGCTGCAGATTGCTTCATAGTGCTGTGCTTAACCCCTTGCGCCACCAGGGAGGTCCGCTACTTTGGCTATTCTTGAGGATACTTTTATTTTTAATTTTTTATTACATTTTTTTAAGATTTATTTATTTATTTATACAAGCACTGGGTACAGTCTGAAGCGTGGGAGGGTGAGAGAATTCACCAGAGCCAGAGCGGGGAGCAGAGCAGGCAGAAGGACTGAAGTACACTGCTGAGGAGAGCAGCAGGCGGCAGGAGAGGTCTGTGCACCTTGTGGGACCCTCCTCCGGTGGCCAGGGAGAGGCCAGGGATCTAACTGGCAGTGCAGAGACTGCAGGCAGCTTGGCAACCCAGCGCTCAACAGCTGCGCCACCTGGGAGGCCCAAGATACTTTTACTTTAGAGTTTTATTTCCAAAAGAGGATATTGATAGAATCAATGTTTAATTTTCATTTAATTGTTCAGCCAAAAATGAGGAGTGGAATTCAATTTTGAAAGCAAATAAAATTATTACTTTATTTAAATTGTTTTCAGTTTTATTTTTTCTTGCATTTTTAGTCCTCACTCCAGGTGGTTGTTATTTAATTATGGAATGGTGTCTTTTTGGAATTTTCTTTTTTCACTTTTCATATTTTGGAAACTATATAAGCAAATTTTTTAGCCAATTTCTTCAAAAATTTTACAAACTTGTTGTTAATATGAGAAATTCACATCTTCCCCAAAACAGTAGCAATCTATTTAAGCAGGTTGATATACTTTTATGCCTAATAGAAAACAAAGCTGCATCCTTTACATAATCAGCTTCAAATCAAATTTTGGAAAATGTGACATATTGGTAAAGTTATATTAATTGTATAAGGCATCTAATAATGTATATATTTCATATATTATGGCAAAAATATATTCAGGGCCTCCTTGATGGCATAGGTGGTTGAGCACCGCACTGTGAAGCTGTCCGCAGCCTCTGAAGCAACGGTTCGATCCCAGCCGGCCTGGGAGAATCCCACTTTGAAGCAGACCTCTCCTGTCTCGCCTCAGCAGTGTATTTTGTCAGTCTGCCTGTTCTACTCCCCACTCTCTCTGGTGAATCCTCTTACCCTCCCACACATCTGGCCTTTACCCAGTTTCTTGTATAAAAATTAATAAATCTTAAAAAAAGTATCCAAAATTTGCATTCCCTACCATATATGTATATTAGTATATAGATATATTAAAGATAGATAAGTAACTGTTTAAGCAGAAGCTTTATTTTCGTTTTTATTTTTTAAATCAGTATTTTCGAAATTGTATTAAGATTCAATTATACAAACGTGTGTTTTATACACAAAGCAATTACTTTACTGGCTATGATACTTTTGTATTTGTTGGCTCTATAAGCCAGCAGAAATTGAGAATTAATTCAATTAATTTATGCAAGACCCCCTTTCAGCAGGAGCAGTAACAAAAGCGGACAGTTACTCCTTGAGGAGGATAAGGGATCACTCAATAGTGCTAGTACTTTATAAATTACAAATATATAGGAAATTGAAAAATAATGTAAGAAAAGTAGAAGGGAGTTTTATTATATAAAATAATGTATGGCTGCTGAGAGTAAATTTTCAATTAAAGCAGATTCAGAGACAAAAAAACTATTGGAATTGATGAAGACATGATCAATGATCACTCTTCCCATCATTTTTACAGTAAAACAAAGAAGATTGATATCAAGCATCAAAAGCATATATACAGATGCATTGATATTTGAATGGAAAAATACAAATTAAGACATTAATAAGTGGATAATTTTGAGTAATTGTCAGAGTAGTTATATGAGAAGCAGTAAATAATTCAAGGCAGTATCTTGTTTTATAGCATTCTCTATGCTTTTCATAAAAAGTTGTGTTTATTGAGGTAGTGTTGATTTTTGACATTATCTATGTCTTAGGGGTATTGGTTCATTTCTCTACAAATTTATCTTACCAGCTATGCCCACACTCATGCACCAATAATATTCAACAATAGTATGTTAAACCTCCTGCACTTTGCTCTCATCCTCTACTCTCTCCTTCTGGTTCCAATTCTGCTGTCATTTGATATTTTAACACTACAATTTCTGTTTGTTTTACATAGATGTGAAAATTACACTATCACAGACTTATTACATTTTTTATATAAAAATAAATGAGGTGATGAATGTAACCACAAGCATGCAGTGATTGCACTATGGAAATAGTTAACATGATTTTTGTCAGTAAACAGCTAATTAATATTTGGTGGTATATATGCAAATTAAAGGTACTGGCCCATCTTCATACAAACAAGGGTCATTGGAGAATCAAGCAGTTTGGGACTATAAGCATATACCATTGTTAGAGAGAATGAATTCAACTTTAGTAGGAAATTCAGCTTCTGCTTTGCGAGAAGTCTTGTCATTTGTTAACGTTAATGTGTATTCAATGTATTAAATGTATTCAAAGATAGAATGAACATTTCTGAGGCAAAATGTGCAGTAGTTCATTCCAGATGATATATTTTAAAACTATAGCTTTAACTATCAGCCTAATTATAATAAAATTATAAATGTATTATATCATTTAGACATTTCTATAGATTATTTTGTTTTTTAATATATTTACTGGTTTTTAACAAGATGAAATGTTTCTCCAGACATAGTTTATTGTTTGTTATCCCTAAAAAGAGACATTCAACATTTGTAGGTAATACTATAGTTAATAGGAGAGAAAACCAAAGAAATTGCTTTAGTGAAAGAAAAATGAAATGTCAAAGAGAACATTTTTATGGTTCTTTAATCACAAACATCAAATTGTAACTAATGGAATTTTCAACTGAATTCTCACTTTTGCGTGAATTGCACAAGAGATTATACTTGTATACAAAGTGAAGAATTATATTTGATAATGTATTTCATTTGGCTTTCAACACAGCTGTGTTGGACACATTTCTGTAAAGTTTTGAGTGTGTGTGTGTGTGTGTGTGTGTCTAAAAATTTTAATAAACACGATGATCTGATATACATGCAGTTCTTTTTCATCTTGTAAAAAACTTTTGATACGTAGAATATCATTATGAAAATAAGTGTGTTATTCTCTCTTTACTCTGGTTTAAACTGTACTCACTGTTCTTGACACTAACTCTCAATTGAAGAAAAGGTTTAGTTGTTTTTTCTCAGAAGGAAACATGCTCTCTAATAAAACTGTTTCTTAAAAACACAGATTGGCTTGTTTTCTTTCAGTTCCTCATTTATCTTCATTTGTTCACCTTCAGTGAAAGCTGAACATACGCTCTTAACAACAACTTTAACTAATTGAATGTTTTTCTTATATATACTTTGAATTAATTTTCTAGTTGCTCATTTTTTCATAATTATTACTTGAGAAAAATATGTGTGTACTCTCTCATATGAAAATCACAAAGAGATACTCAGAGTTAGTGTAGCATTTGATATATTCTAAGGAACTTTGGTAATAAAACATCAGGTTCTATACTGCATTGAAGGAAGAATGGAAGTGAACCAGGTTAGAAGAAGCTCTTAAATAAGTTATAGATGTCATTCCCTGAAAGTCTTTAGAAAATCCTATTAATTGAGGAATAAATATCGAAGATTACTTTGGCCACAAGACAAAATTAATAGTGTTCTTAACTCTTTCACTCATTAAAATATGAGCGATAAGAAGCTGGCACATGTGTTGAAGATTTTCTTGGGTACTAGCTTCCAGTTCAATGATTAGGTTTTTTTTTTAGATTTCAACATGTTTATGCAGTGAGTAAATCAGGAACTGGGGAACTGAATTACCAGAGACTATATTCTCTCATATTAAATTTCCTATAAAATCTTTGATTATTTCCCTAGGATAATCTTGGAAAACATGGATAGAAATAGAGCAAGGGCCTACAGAATGGGCAATTAAGTAAAGGTAAACAAAAGGTACAGACTTCCACGTATATTACAAATAAGTTGTGGGATGTAATGTACAGAATGGTATCTGTGGCTAATAATGCTGAATTATATATTTGAAAGTTGCTAAGATAGTAAATCTTAAGTGTTCTGATCACAAGAAAAAGAACTGTGACTACTTTTGGTGATGGGATTTAACTAGACTTATGATGATCATTTCACAATATATGCAAATATTAACCACTTATGAAAAACACCTGAAGGATATGTTTACAACACAAGTATATAAAAAATAATAAAAAGGCAAAATGAAAGAAAATGGGAGTGCTTCCATCAACCTGAGTCACTAAATGAGACCTTGAATATATTCTGAGCAAAAGCCAAGTATTTATTATACTAGGCTACAAGAGATTTGAATATTCATATTTTACTTAAGGGAACACTAATGTAACTAATATGGGATATTCATTAGATTTATAAATAAGAAATAAAAAAGGTAGCAGTGACATACAAGTCTGTCTCCTCAGATTTCCACTGGATTGGTGGCATTGAAAGATATGAATTAGTGGTATTCTGGGCTCATTCCTCAGTTGAGAAGAGCTTATTCTCATCTCAGTATTCAACATCCTGACAGAATGAATTTAAGAAATTTTCTTAGAAGAATACCCAACATTCTGACAGGATGACTATCATACTTAATTATGCATGCTATCCAACTTCTGTTCTTGTCTATAAGAGTTACCTCCTTTTTACCACTGTCTGTTCTACCAACAGAGGTTAAATAAAAACCAAGTAAAGGAAGAGGAAGAGATGTTTTATTGTCATTTGTGTATGGATTCTTAAGACCCATGAAGAGAGCCATGCATAAATGACTTTGAGTTGTTTGATAAATGAATTAGCATAAATAAGAACAAATCTTAAATATTTTAACCCTTATGTGTGCAAACTATTTCAATAGCATGTTACTTTGTGCTTGTTATTATTACTCATACAAACTAAAATGAATACAGTTATGACAAAATAAAATTTCTTGACATTTTATACAATGATAACTACCTTTTTTTAAAGATTTATTTATTTATGCATATAAGGACTGGGGTACAGGCCAGAGGTATGGGGGGGTGAGAGGTTTTACCAGAGACAGACTAACTGAAATACACTGCTTGGGGGAGCAGCAGGCGAGTCAGCAGAGGTCTGCTGCACCATGTGTGTAGCTCCCTAGCCAGGGATTGAGCTCGTACTGCAGTGGCTGTGGACAGCTTCGTAGGTTGCATCTTAACCCGTTGTGCCACCAGGGAAGCCCAATAACTACCTTTAGATTTATATATTTATTCATACAAAGTTAGATAATTTCCTATGTATCCCTATCTTGTTTATTTTTAGAAATATTTTTTTTTCCCTTTCTGTCCTCCTCCTTTTCTCTCTACCCCCAAACAGGCTGATATATAATCTATCATTCAATTCTTAATCCTCATGAAATACAATGTGTAATGTGTGTTATGTTTTCCAAGAAAAGAATCAGTATGTATGCATTCATGAGTGCCTTGCTTTTATTTAAAAATGTATATGTGGAATATAGAGAAACAAAGCAGTGTGTCAGACAAAACCAAACTAAAAGCAAACCCACAAATCTCATTGTAAAATTGAGGCTTCCAGAGGAGGAGGAAGCTTGAGAGTAAAGGGATTGTGAGAGGGTCCAATATATTATGATGGAGGACTTTGGGTGGCCTTGGTGGTGGGTGTGGTGTGATAACATTCATCCGAATAGTTGATAAACCTTATGATACCATACAGAGTGTTTTAAACCAATGTTACCTCAGTAGAAATAAATTTTAAAAAATTAATTGAAGAAATATTGGAAATCCCTGCAGGTCCTCAGGGATAAGTCTAATACCTTAAAAAAAAATTGCTTGCATTCATTACATCAAAAAAATGAATGAAAATGAGCAATTTAAAAAATATTGATAGACCATTTGATTCTTCTGTGATTTGTCCATTCATAATTTTGTCTATTTTTACAGTTCATAACATGTTTTCTCTTATCTCTTTGAGTATTGTTAAGTTTATATTAGATTATTACAGGTATTAGGGTTTTCTGATAAATATTTCCATAATATCCAGATTGCATTAATAGTTCTATACAGTTTTTAAATTTTATGTAATTGAAAGTATATCTTATTAGTAGACTTTGATTATCTTATATGAATAAGATCACACAGATTATATGTTTCATATGTAGTGATCTACATTTCCTTCTAAAACTTTATTTCTTTAAAACTTTTAAATGGGGGGCCTCCCCGGTGGCCCAGCAGTTGAGCGCTGGGTTGCGAAGCTGCCAGCAGCCTCTGCAGCGCCGGTTCGATCCCTGGCTGCTCCCCGGCCACAGGGGAGGAGGGTCCCACATGGCGCGCAGACCTCTCCTGCCGCCCGCTGCTCCCCTCAGCAGTGTACCTCGGTCCTTCTGCCTGCTCCGCTCCCCGCTCTGGCTCTGGTGAATTCTCTCACCCTCCTGCGCTTCTGACTGCCCAGTGCTTGTATAAATAAATTAAAAAATAAATCTAAAAAAAAAATAAAGTTACTGGGCCTCCCCGGTGGCGCAGTGGTTGAGCGCTGGGTTGCGAAGCTGCCGGCGACCTTTGCGGCGCCGGTTCGATCCCCGGCTGCTCCCCTGTCACCTGAGGAGGGTCCCACATGGCGCGCAGACCTCTCCTGCCGCCCGCTGCTCCCCTCAGCAGTGTACTTCGGTCCTTCTGCCTGCTCTGCTCCCCGCTCTGGCTCTGGTGAATTCTCTCACCCTCCCGCGCTTCTGACTGTACCCAGTGCTTGTATAAACAAAACAAACAAACAAACAAATAAATAAATAAACATGCCTCTATTAAAAAAAAAAAAAAAACTCAAAAAAAAAAATAAAGTTACTTAACTGTCAAATATTAAAAAAAATAAAACTTCTAAATGGGATCTAAATATTTTGTAAGATTTTTAGTGTTTAAAAATTTTAAGTCACAATATTAGGCGGATTTTAAGATAGAATAGATTTTTCACAAATTAACTGCTTAAATACTGGGAAGATTAACTGTTTAAGCCAACAATACTAAACATCATTTCAAACAATGAAATCTAAAACCTTTTAAAAACAAAAGAATTAACAGAGATTCCCAACAAAAGCATTGTTTAAAATGTTTAGGAAGTTCATATGAATTTATTAAGATTAAAATGAGGGCCTCCCCTTGTGGCACAGGCAGTTGAGCGCCGCTTTGAAGCTGTCCACACACTGTAGTGCTGGTTGCATCCCAGCCAGCCAGCGAGGGTCCCACATGGTGCAGCAGACCTCTCCTGTCTTGCCCGCTACTCCCCTCAGCAGTGTATTTCATCTGCTCCCCGCTCTGTCTCTGGTGAATCCTCTCACCCTCCTGCATCTGGCCTGTACCCGGTTCCTGTATAAATAAATAAATAAATCTTTAAAAAAAAGAAGATTAAAATGAAAGTGGTTGTTTTAAACATTGAGAAAAAAGAGGCAAATATTGGCAATGATACGTATATTTAAAAACCAAAATATTCCATTGACTATAATGATTATTTAAATTAATAAGTGTAGTAATCTTAATGTGGTAATCCTTGGTGCATACAAATGTAAACATTAATAAAAGTTAATATAATTTTTCTATGTTACTTAGGAATCACCCCAAGTTTCTCTACTTTCTCCCTCTCTTTTTTAACCATTTCTTTCCTGCCTCCCTCTTACTTAACTGTGATTACTATTCTCCTGATGTAGCACAGTTGGAAATAAAACTCAATTTAACTATTTTTTTTTTACTTGAATTTCCTGCTCCATGCTATTCATGATATTTTTTCTTATATTCTTATGTTGACACCACAAACAAAGGCATCCTGATTATAAACGTGTTCAGGACTCTCAGAACACAGCTCCAGCATACCCAAGGCAACCTCTGACAGGCAGAGCAGAAGAATTCAATACAGTGGAAAGCAGGCTAGAGTTAAAAGTAATTTTCTTTCCAAGGCTATGTTCTATTTAGGTCCCAGTAAATGTCATGCAATTTGTTACTTTCTAAAAGTGAAAATGTTATCCCTCCTGTAGCATTCCATTATAGTGAAGATAATTTTCAAAATAATTCTAGGTCACTGTTTCCCCAAATGCAGAAGTTCTGTAATATTTCAAAAAGCTTTTCTATAAAGCATTTATTTTATAAAATAAAAAGTGATTAGGAAAATTTGAATTTATTTTTTATTTAAGTAATATTGTATTCTAACATTATATAAGTTTCATGTGTTCATCATTGAAAATCAGCTTGTATACATAAGCTATCAAGTTAATAACTAAATTTCCAAATCTATCCTTCTCCATACCCTTGTCCCCCTTTTCCTGATAAACTGACCACTCTTCCCACTGCTATTCTGGTGACCAATAACTGGTCTTAAAGTCCCAAACTTTAGTCTTGTTTAATCTCATCTGCTTGTCTATTTATATATATATGTAATGTATATAAGTGAAATCATGTTTATCTTTATCTGAATTATTTCACTAAGTATAATCCTCTGTTAAATTTATAAAAATGGCAATTCTTCATCTTTTTTTAACAAATGAATAATATTCCACTGTGTATATATGCCACATCCTTTTTATTCATTTGTCAGTTGACAGACAATTGACTTTTATAAGTAGTGCTACTGTAAACATGGGGATACATCTATCTCTTCAAATCAGATTTTTTTGATTTTGCATTTAGGATGACTAGATCATCTGGAATTTCTAAGTTTAATTTTTTGAGGAATCTTCACACTGCTTTCCATAATGACTACACCACTTTATAATCCCACCAACAGTGAAATATGAGGTCACTTCTTTCCACAGCCTTTCTTTTTTTTTTTTCTTTCTCGTCTTAGGGATAACAGTTACTCTCACAAGCATGAAGCAATACTTTAGTATGTTTAGATTTGTGTTTCTATAATAAGAGGTGATAAGCATCTTTTCATGTGCCTATTGGTCATTTGTATGCCTGCCTTGGAGGAGTGTTTATTTGTATTCTCTGCTCATTTTTAAATAGGATTTTTTATTACATTTTATGAGGTTTTTGCATATTTTGAATATTAACCCCTTGCAAAAATATGATATGTAAATATATTCTCCCATTCAATAGGATGTTTATTTTTTTAAATTTGCTTATAGTAGAGAGTACACATCTTTTGTCATGTAGAATTAAGAAACAGAACCGCAAAATGAATAATAAAGAGGTTAATTATATTTAATATCATGATTTTGCATTGGGACTTATAGCATTAACATTTTATTCCATAATATTATTTACTAGATAGGATTGAGGAGAAATATGATTATAAAAGTTATTGAAAAAGATTTCCCTTTTTATTTTCAAATTTTAATCATAATGGTTATTATTGTGGTTATAATATAAATTATTTTAAATACTTTTTCAAGAATAATTTTAAGAAGACACCTGTATTTTATTTTATATGCAGAAGTTTTTATATGGAAAGCTAAGGATTCAGCAACAAATATTCTGGCTCTACCCTGAATTAGTGTTATGACATGATTCAACTTGCCTATAGTAGTCATTTATATTTAAAGTTAGTTTGGGATTTTTTCCTCAATTAAAACTATCACTCTATCAATTTTGGTAGGAAAATAGTAAATGTTTAGATTCATGGTCTCTATTATAAGTGGCTTATTACTATAATAACATTCACTGTGCTTTTCCTTATGTCATTTCTAGTGAATTTCATTCTATGGCAAAAATACCTCTTCCCTTTTTTGACTATCCATATTTTCCTACTCAGTAAAACAAATAAATTCTGTTTTCAAGAAAGATCAGTACATCAATCTAATTCACTCTTTAACTTCAGTTTCTCCTTGACCATATAGGATTTGCTATATTTACGTAACCTCATCTCTGGTTTTTAATCCAGAAATGGCAGAAATGGCTCTGGAATATTGGGTAGAAAGAAGAGCACAGAAGGATATCCCAAAATGAAAAGACTCATTGAGAAACTTTGAATTTACCAATTATTCTTTCCATATGAAACTGAAAGCATGTGTACGAATATCCTCCATTCTTCCACTCATAAACTGACAAATTTTCTTATTTTAAGTAACAGATATGTGCTGATTTCTTTAAACTAAATACCAACAAAGATCATGCATGTCCTAATAGTAGCTGAATTTTTTTTAGTGTTCTTTAGTTGACCCACTTTTCCCAGTATGAGTAGTTCTGAAAAATAAAAGAGGGCAATATTTTCCACAGATTTTACCTTCTTTAAAGGGCCTTATCTTACCATTGGGATTGTGGTTTTGAAGTCATTTAACCTCTCTGTAAAATATTGGATAATTCTCTTTATATCAAACTTTTCCTTTGAGGCTCAGATGAACAAAGTATAAGAAAGGCTATGAAACCTCAGAAATGTGAAGTAATATTCACACAATTTTCACCCAAAAACTCTGCCCTCTGAATAATTCAGTAGACGGCTCCATACATTGTGTAGTTTTATTTTTTTTAATTTTTCAATTATTTTTACTTTTATATATTTTATATCATTTTTAATTTTTGCACAATGTGCACAATATGCATTTTAATCTTGGTTATAGTCCCCATCTATGTCACCTATTTATGTCCATCTATTCATAAAAATGTGAAAGAAATAGAGAGGGGGAAGGGAAGGAGGGAGCACAGAGTGTGAGAAAAATTTATTGTAAGGTAGTATTTTGGTTGCTAGGAACAGAGAAATTGTATAATCTTGAGAACTTAAATTTAGAAACAGAAAATTTAAGATTTAATAAATAATTCTAGGCAATGCTACATACTAAGGATAACATGGCCTAGAGTATATAACATGAATGTGAGTGAATGAAGTTTTGTTACCTAGAGTGGTCAGCCAAAGCTTCTTTGAAGAAATAGCATTTGAGTTGAAATCTGAGTTATGAGATGGAAGGCCAAAGAACCATCAAATGCAAAAATATCAAGAATCTTGGCATACTTTAATAAGAAACATTTTTTTAAAATGTGTGGAAAACTTATGGCTTCAGAAACTTTTTAGTCTCAGTATTTGCCTTCTTTATACCTTGATGGATGATTGAGTGGCATTAATTTCATCTCTCTGTTGAAAATATGTTCATGCTGTAGGCTGAGGGAAACACACACACAAAAAAAACTAAACATAGTATCTTGTGCTCAAGGATTTCAGAGTCTAGTGTAAGAAATAAAATATGTTTATGATCAGAAATAGGAGCTATCTGTTCTGTGAGTATTCAGTTGAAGAAAGGAAACATTTGAGTAGAATATTGAACTATCTTCATATTGAGAGATGATGAAAGAGAAAGTTTGGATAAAAAAGTAGACTTGGGGAAATGTAAGTGGTTTATAATAAATGGTAATTATTTTAGTTTGGCTGAAGCAGTATATGAATTGAATTACTGAGAAATATGGATACAAATATAGTGTTGGAAACCCTTTAAATTCCAAACTTCAAGAATTTAGATTTTAGAAATTGGGCCTTGATATAGCAAACTTTGGCAACAGGCCAAATCTGACCTGCTGACTCTTTTTGCTAAGTCAATGAGAAAATATTACATTTTTATAGGTGAAAAATTATAGTCTGATGATAGGGGATATTAATTTGAAGCCCAATTAAGAAAAGTGTATTCCCCCCCAAAGAATGCTAATCTATTCATAGTAGATCTGTATTTTGTTATTATACTTTGAATTTTATAAGTAATGTTTTTGTGGACAAATAAAAGATGAGAAGCAATCTAATATTCAATAGGATCACAAGGTAAATAAGAACCAAAAACAGTGACTGTACTTAAATAATTGTACAAAATCATAAATTCCCAAAAAGCATAGGCTTTAAAATGAAATTCTTACTCAAACTACACCTTTTACTACTTAAGATTTGTGAAAAGTTTCATAATAATGGCGTTACGAGCATCAAACATATAGAACCAAACACAACTAGGATATCAATAAGTGTTAGTCTGTTTCTCATCTTTTTCTTTAAGTAAGCAGTTGTGTTTTAATTGATTATGGCTACCTATCTTAAATGTCCTTTAAATAAATAAAGCCAGCCATCTAATTTCCTTTCACTTTAAAAAAATAACTTATTAATTGCATTATGTAAGAATTAAAATTATTTTCCATTTCCCTGTGAACCTGCTGTTCTCCCCTTATTGAATTACCGGTCTACTTATTACTACTATGCTTGTTCACCAGTTAATTTAATTTAGTTGAGAAAAATAATACATATATATAGATATATATCCATTTACTTTGTTGGTCTATGAATGGCTTATGACATCTGAATCCTTTACTTTAAATCAGTATTTTGAGGTATAAATTTGGCAGTATGATTCAAATTCATATGAGAGTATAATAATGATTTTTAACAATAAGAATCAAACAACTACTAAGGATACCCTAAGAGATGAGAGTTGACAGTGCCATCTAAGTTCAAATGCAATGAAAAGAGTTGTTTCAGGAAGGTTACAAGGGAAGTAACATGCAACCAATATATTATTTGGGACATTGTCTATCACCTCTATATTTTTAAAGAGAAAGAAATACTTGTCAGGAAGTAGAAAAGATGGCCTGAGAGGGTTTGAAGATTATTGAGAAGTTTGCATAAATCTTTACATAAATATCCTTGAAGTATTTTACTAAAATGCAGATTTCCTAGCGATATCTATCACATATTGTGACCAATTTTTTTTTTTTTGAGGTCAGGTTCAACAGGTGTGAACAGAAATATTTTTGAAGCAAATATAAGATCTGCACATTTTAAAAAATGTCAATACAGTAGGAATACACAATACATACTGTGTGAAAAGCATTCTTGTTACCAGCTCAGGAATGAGAGAGAAAAAGCTTTTATGTTGAACTTCTGAGAAAGAATTGAAAAGTTGAGTTGATGTTCCAGAGACTCTGACAAATGTCAAGAATGTCATTTGAAAATAATTCATGAAACATCTATCAATACCCCACAGGCATCAACATCCAGAGTTATCAACAGCTCTCCTGTTGTGGCTTAACATATATCTTCTATTGGAAGGATAAAATAGAAATCTGAAAACAATCCTGAGTCATACTTCTTTCAAAAGTAAATGTTTTGGGCCTCCCCTGGTGGCGCAGGCTGTTGAGCACAGAGCTGTGAAGCTGTCCCCAGCCTCTGCAGTTCTGGTTCGATCCCAGCAGTCCGGGGAGGGTCCCACATGGGGCAGATCTCTCCTGTCTCGCTCACTGCTCCTGTCAGCAGTGTATTTCATCAGTCTGCCTGTTCTGTTCCCCGCTCTGTCTCTGGTGAATCCTCTCACCCTCCCGCGCATCTGGCCTGTAACCCGGTTCTTGTATAAAATAAATAAATAAATCTTTAAGAAAAAGAAGTAAATGTTTTAGTGAAACATTCAAATTAAAAGTAAATGTTTTAGTTTGCATTTTGACAAAAATAGCCAAATTTTTAATAGTCAGTTTCCCCTTCTCTATGCCAGGAAATTTAACTATTGCTGATGGTTTAGTTTTGGAGATGTTCCTATTCTGCTAGTGATTCAGAAGCTAGCTGTGGCAGTTGATTGAGAGTGTATGGAATACCATCCTACAGGCTATTGTCTATATTCTTTGCCAAGTATTTTATATTGCTCAGTGAGGCAGACACATCCCACCAAGCTCATCTATCAAAAATGAGACATTATTTTTACCCCCATTGTATTCTCTGGAAATTCAATTGATAGAAGCTCTGTAAAGCATTAGAGCCCAATTCTAGTGTATCCTGGTGTGCATTTCCATTTTAGTGTTTTTTATAAATTTTCTGTTTCAAGAGGAGGCTAGCAAATCTTTACAAGTTCTTTTTGCATTTTAAGTCATTCAGAATACACTTGGAGTGAGGCAGTGGGTCCTGTAGGTAGTAAGATATTGCGTATTTCTTCTCCCACCCTTCAATAACACGAAACAAATCAAAAGTTTATGGCATTTTGTGAACCAAATCAACATCAAGTAGGATAAGTTTAGTTTTTTCAATGCTCAGGATATGATAGGTATATAACACTACAGGTCATCTAAAATTAAGCACTACTGAGAAGGAAATAAATTTATTTTCTCTGGGAAAATCCATCTGTTAATTTATACAAAAAAAAATTAACATGTTCTCCTTTCTTGATCTTGCCATTTCACATCTAAAATTCTAATTTTTGAATATAATTAAAATACTGTATAGTAATGAATACATCATATATATGTATATATATTGCCAAAGCAATATAAACAAATTAATTGTCCCTCAACAGAGTCTAATTTATTCCATTATTGGAAGTTGCACATATTGCAAAGTGTGATTTTGAGAGTATTTATTGACTTATACAATGACTATAACATGAGTGAAAAATGTGGTGATATATCAAAAATGTAAATTGGTAGATAGATGAGAGCTATATAGATAATGAATACTAATGGAAAAGTCCTCAGAATACAATGGCTATCACTGAGTCACTGAGTTGTAGGGTGATAAATATTGTTTATGATATTGTTTATTTTTTTTTTCTTATATGCAAGTATTGGACATTTTTTTCACAGAAAAATGTCCATTTTGGTTATTTATAAAAGTTTTCATCATAAACTTTATGAAAATGAAACTGCATCATTTCTAAGGCACTTTAACAACTTTCTTTAAAATAGCCCTAGATTATCCATTTCTTGCTCTTGCTCGCTTCAACTATCTGTGGTACTTTTTTAAGTTTTTTTGTCTAATCTCTGTAAGATGCAAGCATCTATTTTATCTCTACCAATCTCACCCATAATAGCTAAAATTTACTTTATTCAAGCTACATGTTTGACTATCTCAGATTATTGTTATTTTGAATAATTCCCCCACAGAACTTGAACACCTGAATTTTTGTCACAGTTCTGTCTTATTATTTATTGATAGATATCTTAATTTGATAAGTTCTGCATATACTTGTCTGCATATATTTTGACTATCCACCCCCATAACTGTGAGCTGCTTTATAGTTCCAGAGCTCTTATCTAATTTATTTTACACTGTTTGAACAATTAGTGCTTAATATATTTATATAACTCATCTGAATAGTAATGAACTAAGGAGTTATCAAAATTTCTGTAATCATAAAAGTGGAGAATGAGTTTATAAATTGGATGTAAAACTAATATATCTATGGAAAATAATTTTGCTGAAGCTTCCTTTTAATAAAGTAAAATAAATATTCATTTTACATGAATATTCAGTTCTATGAGAGAGTATCTTTAAAAATATATGTTTAATATATGTCCCTCCAGTTCAGAGAATTAAGTTAAAATGAGAAAGGTAAATAGGGGATTCCATACATGTATTACATATATGGAATGTCATGCAGCAAAGCAAATGAATAGTGAAAGCCAGATGAAAACAAATGCTTGAAATTTGTCTGAGGAATTGAGGCCATTAGAAGGGGAAGGTGAAACAAGGTTAAAGAGGAGAGAGAAGGAAAATTCCAAATAGACCATGGTGAAGGATTATTGGGGCTTTGGTTGTGAGTGTTGTATGACAGAATACATCTATTTGAAGAGGTATAGCCCTAAACAACTAAAATATATTCATCATTGTAAATCAGTAATACCTAATTAAATGCTATTTTAAAAATAAATAATAGATGTAAAATAATAGATGCAATAATTTATTTTTTTCTCTTTTTTTAACAATATTTTTTTTTTTTAAGATTTATTTATTTATTTATTTATACAAGCACTGGGTACAGTCAGAAGCACGGGAGGATGAGAGAATTCACCAGAGCCAGAGCGGGGAGCGGAGCAGGTAGAAGGACAGAAGTACACTAATGAGGGGAGCAGCAGGCGGCAGGAGAGGTCTGCGCGCCACGTGGGACCCTCCTCTAGTGGCTGGGGAACAGCCGGGGATCGAACCGGCAGTGCAGAGGCTGCAGGCAACTTTGTAGCCCAGCGCTCAACCACTGTGTGTGCCACCGGGGAGGCCCAGATGTAATAATTTTAAATGATGTGCTGTGCAGGTTTTTAATTCTAATTTAAAATTAAGTAGTGATGACATATAGTCTGCCTACATTTCCTCAAATATTTGCTCGAATTATACAATTCTAAAGAAAACCTTCAAAATTCATGCCAGTGTTAAAAGTTTTTAGGAAAATTCGTAAGAATGATCCCCAAAACATTCCAACTTGAAGTGTAAGTTTTTCCTCTCTTTTAATTTATAGTCAATGTTAATGTAAATATTACATCATAAAAGTAATGCAATTAATAATTTTAAGATTACTAGTTATACTAATCCCAACATGTTAAGCATGTAACCTACTGTCTAATTTGTTTATATACATTCTTTGTGAAACCTCATACCTGCTCTCGGGAAAGTTATAGTCAGTGCAACTTAATACATACCAAGAATGTTTGATAAAATAAGCTATGAATAAACAGTATTCTCTATATATAATTGTGTTTTTTTTTAAGATTTATTTATTTTGTATACAAGAGCTGGGGTAGAGGGCAGAGGTGCGGGGGGTGAGAGGATTCACCAGAGACAGAGTGGGGAACAGAACAGGCAGATTGACCAAAGTACACTGCTGAGGGGAGCAGTGGGTGAGTCAAGAGAGTCAAATTATTGCATCTATTATTTTACATTATTATTGCATCTATTATTTTACATCTGCTGTGCCATGTGGGTTGCTTCCTGACTGGCCAGGAATCAAACTCATGCTGCAGTGGCTGTGGATAGCTTCATAGGTTGTGTCTTAACCCTTGTGCCACCAGGGAGGCCCTATATATAATTGTTAAAGTAAATAATGATTAGAGTACATATACCTGTTATTTTTCCATCACTTGGTGCGCTAATCTTCCACCTGCCTTCACCAATTGTAAATACTAGAATTGGTATCAGTCACTGTCAATTTGATAAAAAAAAAATGTGTGATTTTGATTTTTGAAACCATTGCCCTCGTTTATGTTGCCTGTGTTTTCAATGCATTTATATGTTTTTATATTCTATTTTTATTTTTAATTCTAGTCAATATTTCCTTAAAAGGACTTCAAGTGCATTTTAAAATTTTTACCCTTAGGAGTTGAAATTAAGTACCATTAGTTTATAATACTGTTTATTATTTGCCTCTTCATATGTATGTTACCACACAATACTCACCACCACAGCACCCATAGTCCTAAAACATAGTACATTGTAATGTGAAATTACAGACCATTGCTTTACAGTACTATCTGTTTCTTGCATACAGCTTTATACCTTGATACACAAATGTTTATTTGGCTAAGCCATGAGGTCAATATCTAATATATAGCTTACCTAAAAGTAGATATCTTTATGGAAAAAAACATTTTCCCATTTTTTTCAACATTCGTGTTTGCCACATATATACTCAATGGGAGGGTTTTGGGATAACTATGCGAATTACATTGCACCATTGATCAAAAATAAAGACCTCTCCTTTAACTAATCCATATGCAATCTGTGCTAACTCTGTGACTTTTCCCCCAATAATCAAATTAATGAGAGGGGCTATTTTGTTACATGCGTTATCTTTATTTTCTTTTTTTTAAAGATTTATTGATTGATTAATTGATTTATACATACATGCATACAAGCACTGGGTACAGTCAGAAGCGCGGGAGGGTGAGAGAATTCACCAGAGCCAGAGAGGGGAGCAGAGCAGGCAGAAGGACCGAAGTACACTGCTGAGGGGAGCAGCAGTCGGCAGGAGAGGTCTGCGCGCCATGTGGGACCCTCCTCTGGTGGCCAGGGAGCAGCCGGGGATCGAACCGGCTGCGGGCAGGTTCGCAACCCAGCGCCAACCACTGCGCCACCGGGGAGGCCCTGTTACCCTTATTTTCTTGTCTTTTTTTGAATGAGTAAGCCTGAGTAAGAGAGGTTAAGGGTGAAAACCTTAGAAGGAATTCACAAAACCTTACTAAGGAGTTCTTGAATAGAATTAGGCTTGAAGTCAATATAAAGGTACTTATCACCTGACTCATGAGTGAGAATTGGACACATTTTGTTCATGTAATAAAAATACTCATGCAAATGTGGCAAGACCAAAACTATGAACAAACAAGTGCTCCCAAGAATTTTTCATCTTCATAATAAAGCAAATTCTGTCCACTCATTTCATACTTTGGCTTCCAATGTGGGCCATGACTTGACAAAAATCAATTTGAAAGTTTTCATTATAAATCACAGGAGTAAAGAGAAGAGGGATGAAGACCAGAATTCTGAGTTAAGTTTGAGGCAGTGTGAGGAGAAGTAACAATAGTTGTTTAAGAAATGGCTAGGAATAACAAAAATAGAAAAAAATGTTTTCCTTTTAAAAGTCTGTGGTATGCATGCTTATAAATTTGTATTTGGAATTTAATTTTTTTTGGTGGCAAGACCAGTTTTCCACTGCCTTGGTTGCAACACTGATTTGAGTATATATTATTTGAAGAATTTTTTTATACTCACTGTAAATAATGAAAAAGTTAACTACCAGCCATGAATCATCTGGGGATTCATAGTGGAGGTTCACAAATACTCCCAACAAAACAAATTGAAAAGTTAAAGGGATTCATTCAAAGAAACATTTGGAAAACAAGGGAGAATTAGCAAAAGAATTTAAATATCTGATTTCAAAGATAGTCAAGGACACATCTGAAGATAGCAATTAGCTGTAATGGCTGAATATAAGATTATAAAAACCTGAAAATAATTCAAAAATACACACTGGAATAGAGATAGGTAAGACATTGATACATAAAATTGGTTTACAAGTATAATAAAGAATTTATTTAGCACTGTGAGCAGTTTTTATTTGTTTAACATGTGACTTAACTTTCCAGAGACTAGGCAAGTGCTGGCATCACTTTCATGGGTCATGGCTTTTGGAATATTTCTTGTGTGTGTGTGCCCTTTACTATTTATTCTGGGGATGATAATTATCAATATTGTTTGGAAGACTTTGATATGAACCTAACATCATGCATCTTGTATATAAATTGCAAAACTACATGGGATTTTTCCACCTCTGTTTCTTCTATGATAGCGCAAACAGTCCAAAGTAATTGATCTGATCCATGCCACCAATACTATTGTTACTTTAAAAGTTCATAAGAAATCATTTTAAAATACCTTACACTGTTCCAAAAACTACTAACAAAATGGTGATTTGCTCTCTTTTAAGAATATGTAATTATATATGTACCTAGATGAGTGTATGTTGATATGTGAACCTGTTAGGTTTTTGTACTTTTCTGTGTCAGCCAGCATGCAAACACAAGCAAGAATCTCACTAAATATTCAACATATTTTTGTAAAAATGGTACATTGTAAGTATATTATTAGATGAGAATAATTCCACCAACTTTTTTTTAATGTAGCCTAAACTGTATTCTTCTGTTAAAGAAAGTGTAAAATAGGCTTAATTTTTTTTTAAGTTTTGTTTTTTCAGAGATTTTATTTTTATGTAGAACTGGAAAGTAAGCCAGTGGTGCAGGTGGTGAGTGGATTCACTAAGGACAGAATGGAGAAGCAGAGCAGGTAGATTTACTGAAATACACTGCTAAGGGGAGCAGTGGGTGGGAGAGGAGAGGTCTGCTGTGTCACATGTGGGTTAGCTCCACATGTGGGTTGTCCAGGGATTCGGGGATCCAATTTAGTAGTGGTGATAGTGCTGAGACATAAACATTGATGAAAGTAATTTAATAATAATAAATTTATAACTTACACAATCTTATTTTGCTATATTTTCTAATCAATTGTGTAAAATATGTTTGTAGCTGATTATAAAGTTTTTACTATTTTTATATAACTATTTTCTCTCTAAATACATTACTATGTAATTCAAATAGGTCCCAAATCTAAGCAAAGATTAGTCATTTAGTAATATATTTATAGGTATAGACATTTGAAACACTCAAAATTAAGAAGCATAATTATTGAAGAAAGCATATCCAAGTTTGGCTACTATGACAGAGACACATGGGTTCTATGCTCTCAGCTTACCTACCCAAAGTTGTCTCTGAATATATTTTTTCTTAGGGCTTCCCAAGAAAAGTTATAATATGTTGCTATAATAGGACTAAGTTTTCCGTAAATGATTCTGGGAGATTTGTAATTTCTTAATTTAAAATGCTCTTGTGCAATGTAATATTATATATATGCTGACTCATATGAAGTCATCACTCAAATATTGAGATGAAGGATCTTTGCAACTTAAACAGTGGTTCTGTTACCATTATTTGAACCAAGCCTGGAGGTTTTAGTAATTAATGTACTAATATTTACTGACCCTTTGACTTGTATAATGAATGGTAGATATTAGTTCTCATTAGTGAACTAAAATGAAATATAGTGAAATGAAATATAGAAGAGATAAAGATCATCTAGAATTATTTAAAATACAGCCTAACAATACATAAAACAGATAGAAAAACCTAAAGAATTATGCACCCTTTAACTTTAAGGATGATTCTTTAGGTCGAATCTTATAGTAACATGGATCATGATACTTGTATATTTTATGTTAACTAAAAAGATAGAGTGTTCTATCTAGGAAATCACTGTTTCTCCCTTCAATATACCTTTTATGAAGGCAGTAGTTTAACACCTAAAGGAACAAAGAGTTGCCTTTGTTAAACCTATACAAGTTTCATTATTTTATTCTGTGATTTTTTGCTATTATTTTTTTTCTCTGTATACCTATAAGTATTTGGAAAAAAAAAACTTACTATCAATCTGCTAGTGAGGGCAAAAAAATAACTATCCATTGCTCACCTCAAAACTGTAATTGCCTATCTTTATCTATTCAGAAGAATCCAAAAATTGAGCTGCAAAACATTGTTTTAGTCCATTTCAAAAGAGGCAGGTACCTATTCAGGAAAGCTAATAAAGAAGAAGAATATACTCCGAGTGGAACAATTTTGAGTCATATAATCATAGAATCACACATTATTTCTGCTTTAAAAAAATTCTTTATTGTTTAGTAGTTTGTATGGTTACTTTTACAATGCCAATTTCTTTTCACGAACCTAAGTCCCTGTTGCTAAATATGACATGGAATGTAATTCTGGCCATTGAGGTAGCAGTAAAAGACAAGTCTGCTGTACTATGCACTTGTGATAAACATCCATTAGCTCAATCAGAAATCAGAAGTCACTTCTCAATGACAAATGAACTACAAAAAAAGGAGATTCACTTTAGAGGCAAAGTATCAAATAGGTTTCTATTGTGTTTTTTAATGTGTTCCCCAAAATTCAGTTTAAGAAAATGTGTTGAAATTGTCAATCCCCAGACTGTGAGTTACAAACACATATATTATTTCACCATAAGTCAAAATAGAAAGTTTTAACTGGGCCTCCCCTGGTGGCCCAGCTGTTGAGTGCTGGGCTGAGAAGCTGCCCACATCCTCTGCAGCGCTGGTTCGATCCCCGGCCACCAGTGAGGGTCCCACATGGCACACAGACCTCTCCTGCCACCCGATGCTCCCCTCAGCAGTGTATTTCATCACTCTGCCTGTTCTGTTTCTGGCTCTGGTGAATTCTCTCACCCTCCCCGCTTCTGACTGTAACCTAGTGCTTGTATAAATAAATAAATAAATCTTTAAAAAATAATAAATTTCAGAGGTCTCATGCCTCTGAAATAATTAAAAAAAGAGAAAGTTTCAACTAAAGAGATGATTTTTAACAACTACTGTGATAGAGGAACACTTCCATCCCTTCTTTCCAGATACACAAGCATGTTAGAGCAATGGATCGATTTCTTATTTATTTAGCATATTCAAACTCAAATCCGAACAGTAAAATTAGGAGCCAACATAAATGAGGGGGCAGGAGAGGAATAAGATTCAGTAATCACTATCTACTTCAAGGGGATCTGTTACTCAAAAGGGACACATCTCTGAATGCTTGTCTTTTCCCAAGAACTGTAGAAGTCATTTTTGCATGAGCCTGCCTTGGGCAATGTCATTAATAGTGGGCACTACAAAGTCCACTTGATAATTGTGGTCTCTTACCAGATCAAATAAATAGAGAATGAATTAATCAAACAATGTCTTAAAATATACTATTTGCCAAACTCTGTGAATGATAGAAAATCCTAAGAAATTAGTTCTCTGTTTTTCTTGTTTATATGTTTACTCTTCCTATGCAAGTTTCCAACTACTATGAAGATTTTGGAGGAAGAATTCAAAATATTACATGTTATTTATTTTGTTTCTTCTAACAAATACATGCATAGTTATCTAACTGACTTAAGTGCTACTCACTTTTATGAAAAATTACATTAAATATTTAACAGCATCATCTTAAACATTTTATTACTAGTGTTCCTAGTGTTAAAAGTTCTCAAGATTCAAAGATCACAATCTATTTGGGACATAATCCAGAATTCATTATTTTCACCTTAAATATACATTGTCTGACAAAATCACTAATAGAAATAAAATTCCCTTAAGATAAGTCTTAGTTACAATAAAAATCATACAGGGTATGTTAACTACATGCCACACAAAATAGTCCTGTATAACTAAATTACTTTAAGTAAAGTCGCTTTCATCCTAGCTACCCTCACTTCCAGACCAACTCTCCTGATTTTGCTATTTTGTCAGATTTTGCTATTTCCAATATTAATTCTCATGACTATTGCCAACATAAGTTTAATAGTACATTTGTTTCTTTTTTATTCCTTCAGTTCTCACTGTATGCTATTTATTAACAACCAGCCATGAACATGGGGAATTCAATTAGCACTTCTCTTTCATTCTAGGTTTTGTTTGCAGTGTTATTTTTAGTTTTTCTATTGTTTATATAACTTTAAACAATGTGATTAAAGCCTCATTGCTTATTCCAACAACTGTAGATGATAAAGAGAATTTTAGACTACATGACTAAGACAACTAAAACTACTCATGTAATACTCAGCAGCTCCACAAAAATAAGCAGAGTTAAGGTGATAAGCAGGAATGCCCTCAACTACTGTGATCTATTCACATTTACCACTCAAGGGATTCAGCCTTTTTTTTTTTAATTTTAGGTAATACGTTTTCAAAAAATCTAAAGACTGTGTAGTAACCCTTGGTATATTTCCCCAACCAACAGAAGCAGTATGGGACTATAGAAAATCCTGAACTTTAAAATGCCCTCTCTGCATTTGAGTAGAGTCACATTTTGGGGGAAGTACCTAGATTTAATTAGTTGAGCCAGGACTAATCTAGCTCAGCTATAAGCTTATACTATCGGATTCCTTTGAGAAATAGCCAGGAAGAATTATCAACCCTTAACTGCTATGTTCAAATATACATACTTTAAAGAGCTTCCGTTTTTTGTTTGTTTTTTTTTTTTCAGCTTAGAGTGAAATACAGGTTTGCATAAAAATTTAACTATTGGGAAGGTCATGCGTGCTTGTGTGGGGGGTGGAGGAGGATAGAAAGAGAAGAAAGTGAGATAGAGCATGAAATAGAGACAGAAACAGGGAGTTGGGGAATGAGCTTCGGAGGAGGTTATGTTGTTTTGTGTGACAGGAACAGTAGTCATTTGAGTTTACTGTAGTAATTTTGATATTGACTTTATATTTTCATGGTTCTGAGTTATCGTCTGATTTTTTTTTTTTTAAATTCATGAGAATAAAAGTCTTCTTTGGAAAATGGTCTCAGCTGGGAGCAGTGGATAAAATCCTCTTGTTTCACAGAAAAATAATTAAAAATATTAAAACCTAATTTTAACTACTGACTTAGATGTTATCTAGCCATCCAGGTTATACATTCTAAGTGCCAGTTCTCATAGGGTATTAACAGTGAAGCTGAACTAAACTCTGATTTTTTTTCCAGGAAGAACTGAACCCTATCATTGTAACCCCGCTCATCCAAGCCATTGATCAGGACCGGAATATTCAGCCGCCATCTGATAGACCAGGCATCCTCTATTCCATTCTTGTTGGTTTGTATCTCTTAACATTTTACACTCTGAGATACTGTTCTATAACCATGTAGAAGGATAAAAAAAACACTATATTAAATTAACAGAAACACCTTTAATAATGGATATTTTATGTTTGGAAATAAGTACTATTTTCATGCTTAAATAAATTAAAAAATAGCGAGTTTTTGTTCTCAGTTTAGTGAAATGTATAGAAGGACAAATGGATAAACTGATTCATGGACCAAAATATTTTTTTTTTAAATATAATGTCTATATGTTGGTAGTTTTATCTTTATCACCTGATAGAAAATTCTCTACAAAAATACTGAAAACTTATTGAAACACTATGTGCACTGGCCACATTTTTACAGTAGTTGGGTATAATTATATAGTTTTGAAACAAATCTGAATGGACTGAATAAGTGCTTTTTGTAGCCATGTGGGAAAAGAAGGATCTTATTTGACCAAAGTCACATAATACATTATACCCTTGGCTAATTTCACTTTGACCAAAGTCACATAATACATTATACCCTTGGCTAATTTCCACAGAAGCTGTCTTAATCTATATTTATGAATATACTCCTAATTGTATCAAAAGCAAAAGTTGTGAGAATTTCTTATGTTGCTCTTCTCAGATTGTTTTTGTTGAAATATGGATGATGCTAGTTGTCATTGTTTATTTAGTTACTAGACAATTACATGTAAGACAGATCACTTCATCATTATTCTCTCTTTAAGTGTAGGCCTCATAGTTCTACCACCACCATAGCAGCCATAAACCATCACCATAGCCTCATGTGCTCTTGTGTAATAGGGCTCCTTTTTCTCCACATCCTTGCCAGCATTTGTAATTGTCATTTTTTTGGTTTTGGTTTTTAATGTGGGCCATTCTTACTGTTGTGAGGTGGTATCTCATTGTGGTTTTGATTTGCATTTCCCTGATAATAAATGATGTTGAAAATTTTTCATATGCCTGTTGGCCATTTGCATTTCTTCTTTTCAACTCTTCTGCTCATTTTTTTGACTGGATTGTTTGCTTTGTTTTGTTGAGTTATGTAAGTTCTCTGTAGATCTGTGATATCAGTCCTTTATCAGTTGTATGGTGTGAAAATATTTTCTCCCACTCAGTAGGATGTCTCTGTTTTGATTACTGTCTCTCATTCTGTATGGAAGCTTTTTGTTTAATGTAGTCACAGCTGTTTATCTTCTCTTTGTTTTATCATTTGTGGAGATGAGCCCTCAAAGATATTTTTGAGAATATTTTGTCTATGTTTTCTTCTACACATTCTATGGTTTCAGATCTTACATTCAAGTCTTTTATCATTATTTTGCATGTGGCCGTCCAGTATTCCTAGCATTATTTATTGAAAACACTTTCTTTGTTCCAGTGCTTATTCTTTGACCCTTTGTCATAGATTAGTGGGCCATACACAGTGTGGCTTTATTTGTGGGTTTTCAACCCAATTCCATTGGTCTACGCATCTGGTTTTGTTCCAGTTCCATTCTGTTTTTTTTTAATTATTATTATTATTATTATTATTATTATTATTATGGCTTTATAGTTTAGCTTGGAGTGTGGGAATCTAATACCTCCATTTTCCCCCTTATTAGTCAGGAAAGCTTTGGCTTTTCTAGGTTTTTGTGATTCCATACAAATTTCAACAATATTTCTTCCATATATATGAAGAATGCCATTGAAGTTTTTTATTGGAATTGCATTTAATCTGTAAATTGCCTTTGTTAGGATGACCATTTTGATAATATTAATTTTTCTGATATACGAGCAAAGGATGTCTTTCCATATCTTTGTGTCTCCCCCTATTTCATTCAACAATGTTTTGTAATTTTCCTTATATAGGTCATTCACCTGTTTTGTTAGGTTTATTCCCAAGTATTTATGCACATATGTATGCATGTATGTACTTATTGGTATAGTTGTGAATAGGATGGTTGTCTTAATTTTTTCCTCTTCAGCCTGATTGTTTGCATATAGGAAGACTTCTGATTTTTGTGTATTGATTTTGTAACCCACTACTTTGCTAAACTTGTTTATTCTTTTAATCAGTTCTTTCATGGACTTAAGGTTTCATATATACTATGAATATAGATATGAATATATCTATAGCTAAGGTTTCATATATATCTATATATAGATATATGTGCATATGTACATATATAACCCTAAATATACATATATATGTGCACATATACATATTTACACATATGTTCCTTGTTTATACATATATACATACGTATATAGTATCATCTGAAAATAAGTTTTACTTTATTTTTACTTTATTTCCCTATTTGATCAGTTGTATGTTTTTCTCTTGCCTGATTGCTCTAGCCTTGTATGTCTTTCTCTCGCCTGCTTGTTCTAGGTAGGACTTCCAGTATTATACTGAAAAGCAGTGGTATGAGTGGACATCCTTCTCTTGTTCCAGACCTTAAAGGGAAGGTTATCAGTTTTTCACTATTAAGAATTATGCTAGCTGTGTTTGTCATATATGGCTTTTATTATGTTAAAGTACATTCCTTATATCCCAAGTATTTTGAGAGCTTTGGGTGATTCTTTATTTTTTTTTTATTTTTTTAATAGAGGCATGTTTTTATTTATTTGTTTGTTTGTTTGTTTATAACAAGCACTGGGTACAGTCAGAAGAGTGGGAGGGTGAGAGAATTCACCAGAGCCAGAGCAGGGAGCAGAGCAGGCAGAAGGAACGAAGTACACTGCTGAGGGGAGCAACGGGCGGCAGGAGAGGTCTGTGCACCATGCAGGACCTGCTTCTGGTGGCAGGGGAGCAGATGGGGATCGAACCAGTGCCATAGAGGCTTTGGGCAGCTTCACAACCCAGCGCTCAACCGCTGCGCCACCGGGGAGGCCCTTTGGGTGATTGTTCAGTTCTAGAAATTTTCCCATCTCTTCTAGATTGTGAACCTGCATGCATACAAATGTTGATAGTAATCTCTATCCTCTGGATTTCTGCTGTATATTCTGTGATTTCTCCTCTCCACTGATGAACTTGTTTAAGTTTTATCCCTTTTATTCCTTGTGAGCCTAGCCTTGTTGTTTGTCTACTCTTTATTTTTTCAAAGAACTAGATTTTGGTTTCATTGATATTTTGCATTTCTTTTTTATTTTTATTTCATTTTTCTGCTTTAATTTTTAGTAGTTTTTAATTTTTGGGTTTGTTGTTGTTCTTTTTCTAGTTCTTTGAGATGGGAAATTGGGTTATTTCTTGCTTCTTGATATGGGCCAGTGTTGCTATATACTTTCCCCTTATTACTGCTATTATTGTGTCTTATACATTCTGTAAGCTTGTGTCCTTGTTGTCATTTGTCTCAAGATATTTTTTAATTTCTTTTTTGATGTAGTCATTAATCCAGTGGTCTTTCAATAGGGTGTTTTTCAATCTCTGTGTAATGGGAAGTGGGGAAGCACCTTGCTTTATTTTTGTGGTTGGAGTGTCCTATAGATGCCTGTTAATCCCATGTAGTATAGATCTTTTTTAGGGCTATTTTATCCTTTTCTAATTTTGTTTCATTGATCTGTCCTTTCATGAGAGTGGGGTGTTAAAGTCTCCTACCACATATGCGTTTTCTCCAATGTCTCTTTTTTAAAGATAATAAGTGATATATTTTGGTGCGCCTTTGACTATATGCTGATGTGTTATTTCTTTTTGGTGTATTGGCCCCTTGATCATTATATAGTGTCTATCTGTATCTCTTGTCACCTTTTTTAGCTTAAAGTCTGTTTCATCTGCTATAAGTAGGCTACCCCTCCCTTCTTTTGGGGGCCATTTGCTTGTAGAATTGTTTTCCAACCCTTTATTTTCAATCTGTGATTATCTGTAGACCTTAGGTGTGTTTTTTGGATATAGCAGAAGGTTAGATTCTCTTTTCTTATCTAATGTGGTGATGAGTTTAGTCCATTTACATTTAGGGTGATTATCGATACATTGAAATCTGTACTTTCCAATTTGTCCATCATTTTATGGTTCTTTTCAGTAACTTGTTCAGTTCTCCCTATTCATTCCTCTGTTGGTTTACAATTTAAGGCTTCTTACAATATTTCTTGGAGTGATGGTTTAGTAGTAGCAAATTTCTGAAGACTTTGTTTGCCTGGGATACATTGCAGCATAAAGTATTCTTGGCTGGCATTTTTGTCATTTTTTTTTTGAATATGCTATTCCATTCTCTTCTTGTATTTAGTGTTTCTTCAGAGAAGTCTGGTGTCAGCCTAATCAGTTTTCCTGTATATATTATCTGTTTCTTTGCCCTGGTCAGTTTCATTATTTTTCTTTATCTTGGACTCTAGGAAGCTTTACTACTATGTGTCTTGCTATAATTTTTCTTTCATTATGATTGCTTGCCATCCTTCTGGTTTCCTGTATGTCTATTTTCAATTCCCTCTCAAAGTTTGGGAAGTTCTCTTCAATTATTTCCTTGAATAGTTTTTCAGTTCCCTTATTTCTGTCTTCTCCTTCTGGGATTCTTATGACTAATATTTCTTTTCCTCGTGGTGTCAGGTAAATTCTCAATGTGTTACTATATCCATTTTCCTTTGTATCTCTCTTTCCTTTTCTTTTTTGATTACTTTTATACCTGCATTTTCAAAAGAACTGATTAATATGTCCATATCATCTATTCTATTTTCATAGCTTTTCCAGAATTTTTAGCTCCACCAATTGATCCTTTAATGCCCTGCAATTTCTTTAATTTCTTATTTAAAGTTTCAATCTTGTTTGCCTATGCATTGATTATGTTTCTCCTAGCTTTCTTTTCCTTTTCTGCATCTTCTCTTATGTCTTCAAATATTTTACTTATGGCAATTTTTAATTCTTCATTTGACAAGCAGAGAAATACTTCCCTGTGTTGTGTGGTTTTGGAGATTGATTATCTTTCTGGTTATGTATTGTTTCCAGGAGGGCTTGTTTGAACATTTGTGTTTTTCTTTCTCCCCATTGTTTGTTCTTGTGTTTGCTCTGCCTAGTATGAGTTGTCTAGGTGGGTGTCTGGGCTTCTGGGATAGTGGATATTCTGAGGGAGCCACTAGCAGGGTGTCAGAGGTGGTCCTGTGGCTTCTGGCTATCTTGGATTAATCCCTGCCTTGGTACTTGACAAAGCTGTGGCTGGCAGAGTCCCACTGAGGTTCGTGAGAACTCTGGTGATCTGGGCTGGTCTGATAGCAGCTCTCCCTGAAAATTGCAAGGTCTGTATGCACTCTTGGTCTCTCCCTCAGGTGCATCCCTGCAGGTGTTTTTTTTTTTTTTTAAACTTATATATTGATGTTTCCATTTTGTTCATACATTATATTGTTTTTTCTTAGTTTATTTTTAATTGTGAAATTAGGATTCTCTTACATCATTTTGTTTAACGTTAGATGTTTTTTATCAGTTTTTTTTTTTTTAATAGTTAAGTCAGTTGTTAAAAGTCTTTGTGTAGTAAATCATCCATCGGGTATTTTTCAGGGACTTTTTGTTTTATTATTATTTTGCTGTTAATATGTCATAGTTTTCTGTTTCTTTGTATGCATTCTGCTTTTTTGTTTAAACTTGAAAGTTAGCATTTAATAAGGTAGTAACTCTAAAGTCAGATTTTCTCATTTCCCCAGGGTTTACTATTTTTTATTTTAATTATTGTAGGATGTCTCTGTGCTAAGGATTAGTCTGCAATAAACATAAGATCGTCCTACAAGTATTTACTGCAGCTGTAGCTTCCCCTGGGCATGCACAGTGAATTTTTATCCCCTCTTAAATATTGTTTTCCAATCTTCTAGTCTTTAAAGTTTGGTTCCCAAAAGGGATAAAAGAGAAAAATGAAGAGGGGGGACAATTGATACTTCCATTTATATGCCTTGAAAGTCATTTCAGCTTAGGGGAAGAATTTTGCAACAATGGGGGTAAATGCAAAAACAATTGGTGTTTGAATCTCAGTGACCAGAAGCAACACTCAGCTATCAAAGCACAGATTTCTGGTATTTGGTGATCAGGTAATGTTTTGCCTACCCTGGCTTCCACAAACTGTAAGCTGCTCCAGGAACACATGCATAGTTGCTTGTTCATAGTTGCTGGAATTGAGGTGTAGGTAGCTGCTACTGAGCTAGAAACTAATTGAGCAAAATTAATACTGTATTGCCAGTTTTATATAATATCATTGTGCAAGTGAAATTACCTTAAAGTGAGGAGATCAATTTTGGTGTTTTCTACTCTGTTATCTTCCCAGAACCACCCAATGGTAAAGTGGTTTTGATACATTGTGCCAAATTTCCCATCAAAGGTTTTGTAACTCTTTCTCCACCAGAAAGTTCTGAAAAGTCATGTTTTCTCACAAGCTCATCAATAGAGTATGATGTCTAACTTGGAGCATTTTGTTAATCTAATAAGTTCTTAATATAACAAGTTAAAATATAAGATATTTTAATTTGATTTTTTTTTCTTAAGTGTAAAGGTGAACGTTTTTGTATATAGTCCAGTCCTTTGCCTTTCTCTTACTGTGAACTATGGTCAATCTCTATCCCAAACCTATTTTATTTTAATGTATTCCTGATCTTTTTATTTTCTAATTTGAAAATCTACATATAGGAGGGATATGAACCTGTGCTTCATATTCCCTTCGTTTTTTCATTATTAGTTTTACTTTGTTTATTGTGTATTGCCATGCACTTTTGTAATATCACCATACTTATTTCTCTTTTCATTTATTAGCTCTCGATTTTGAGTCATAGTTAGGAAGAGTATGCCCACTCTCACATTGGGGTAAAATTATTCTGTACATGTATAACATTAGTTTTATTGTTTTATTATTTATGATACATGGATCTCTTTTTCATTTGGGCTTTACTCTTTTAAACTGTGTGAATAATTGATTAAATTTTGCCATGTTATATATATAACCCTCCTGTTAGATAAGTTTCTAATTCACAATACATCCTAAAATCTACTTTCCACTACTGCTTTGTGATGACCCCTTTATCATATGCTAAATGTTCATGTTAATTTTCACTAGTTTGGGATTATCAAGTCTTATGGTTTAAATTTTTTTTAAAACCTTTAAATTATGTAATTCTTTTCTCACAGTGTGGAGGCAAATGAATATTAGCAGTTAAATCACTCTGATTTGTTTGATATTTGGCAGACTGAATTTATTGTCTCTTTGAACTTGAGCAAGTTGTTTAATATCTCAAAGCTCCCATGTCCTCTTTAAAATGGAATGAATTATAGATCTATTGATGATTATTTATGTAGAACATTTAGCACAGAGTAAATTTTAGCAATAGTGAGTCTTACTATTTTACTCTTACAGCTATTTTTGTGAAATGCATGTACTCTACCATCACATGATTTGGTTTCCTCTTTTTCTTCACTTTGGGAAAAAAGATGTTGCATCATATGAAAAAGTGATATAATTAAAGGACATTTACATAGGATGAAATGTATTTCAAATCAATTAAATACCTGCTTTGAAGAAATATCTTCTGTAGACATAAAGAACATCATTCAAATCTATATTTTATTGTGTGACTGATGTGGTTAGTTGGATATGTATTTTAAGAAAAAAATATGCTCATTTTAACTTCCAAACATCTTGGGTATTTTGTATTTTATCCTTCTTCAGGTCTTGTCATTGTTTTTATGACAATATATATAGGAAAGCCATGCAGGCTATAACTAAAATCTATGCACTAGTAAAATAAAACTTTATAATACAAAATTTGATCTCTCTACACTTAATATCTCTTTTCCTGTGATAGAATTTCAAATTAGTTAAACAATCTCTTCTAATAAAAGGAATTTTGAAAATTGTCTAAAAAATACATTATTTTCTTACTCCTAAGCTAATTGATTGCATACAATATTTTTTACAATTTGTCTTCATTTTCTCTATACTGTCTAGTTTTGAAATTTAATTTATTAATTAAATTGTGATTTTGTTCATCCATTAATGAAGGGAAGTAGATATAACACATACACATATTAGTTACTGCTCTCTATTATATGCTGAAATCTCAATGTCTTTCAGGGACTCCTGAGGATTATCCACGATTTTTCCACATGCATCCTAGGACTGCAGAACTTAGTCTCCTGGAGGCAGTAAACAGAGACTTTCACCAGAAATTTGATTTAGTTATTAAGGTAAATTAAACTGATGTCTTATTTCCTTGTATATTTCAACTGCTAATCAAAATAACCTACACATTCTATTATAGCTAGTTTTATTTTATAAAAAATGTAAATTATTGGAGCAAATTACTCAAACTTTTATTTATAAAAGTGAAGCACAGCAGTTTTAATATGTTGTGTTGATTTTCTTTAAAATAACTTTTTTATATTCTGTGAGAATAACTACTGATTATTTTTACAAGTAAATATTCTTGTAAATTGTGTAACTAAACATATTAGACTTTATCTTATTTTTCAACACTTTTTAACTTAAGGAATTAACTTTTGTGCACCATAATAGCTTAAATGATTATTTTATAATTTGCATGGATTTGTATCTTTATTTTAAATGCTATTTTTAATGTTATTCTTTTATCATTAAAAAGGGTCTTGCCTATAATTTTTAATATATATTACAATATTTTTATAAATAGAAAAAAGATTCAGGAGAGTTAAAGAGGATTCTGAGACAAAGAGTAAATTCTAAGAGGTGCTTAAAAAAAAAAAAAAAAAAAACCTCCAGAGATGAATTCAGAAAGTCCAGGAGGACTAAAGACAGTAAAAGTTGAGAGAATAAAACCTTGGCAAGGGGAGGTAAACTCTAAGATAAGAACAGGGAAAATGGACATGTCTGCCTGGAGACATATAGCCACTGGGAGAAAGAGCCCATCATAAAGTAGGATCATGAGATTTTAGAATGCAGGGAAAAAAAAAAAAAAGTTTAAATACCCCTAGACATGGGCCCACATCCACATGGCTTCCTTGACTCTCCCAGGTAGAATTAACCTGAGAGTCCTTACTTTTCTCCTTCAAGTAAACTTTATTTTCTTAAAATTTGTTTCCCTCTGTTTACTTATCTAAAATGTCTGCAAATTCCTTTTACACCTTCATGGGACAAGAATCTGTGGTGGTTCAAAGGCTAAATTAACAGGGCACACCATCACATCCTGTGTTTGAACATGGAAAAGCAGAAGCCCAGTCTTGCAGGCATGATGTAGCAGGCTATAAGCAGTAAACAGAGATATGAGATATAGAACCACTTCATGAGAGAACATTGTGTACATTACAATTTCCTTAGATCTCATTCATAGAGCTTTGAGTGTCATTTAAGATAGTTTCTTTTTACCATTCATATGAAATGGTCATGCATGAGATTCATCTTCTTACATTGACTATTTTGTTTGAATTATCATGGATTTATATAAAACTCAAAAATATACATCCATTGTTTTCTGTTGACATACCTGGAACCCTGTGGTGCTATGCTCTTTGGGAGTTAGGAAACTTGACAAAGCACTGTTTCCAGCTGCCTCACTTGAAAATGGAAATCAATTATTTTTCCCTTATTATCATCCTCAGTTGTCCTGGTGTACTGAGTACAGTGTAACTCAGTCCATCAATTAGAGAAACAAAAATCAATTAGAACAGGCCACAGATTTTTTTTTTTTTATGTTTTAATAGCAATTTATAATATTAATGGAAAATTTTACAGACATTATTAGATTCAAATGACTATATCTTGTGTGCAGTCAAGGGAATAATAAGCAAGGTATCAATCTGTGAGAATAATAATGTGCCACCTACTTGAATAATAGCTGAGCATTGTGGCTTTGTATAGGGGCCTATTGATATACTATAGTTTTGTAGTTCTCATTGTAGTAAGTCGTTCAAATTCTTCCTTTTTTCTTACTTTGATAATGCTTCATTTCTCATTGGCCATAAAAGTTTTTTATTGGATTTGATCCCAATTTCTGTTCAGAAACTAAGAAAAAATAAAAATAATATGAAGTATCTTCTTCTAGTCTTTGAAGAGGAATTCTGCTTTGAAAAATATTTATGCACAAAGTTTTTAAGTGTCGTGGATTAGCAATTTATCATCTTTAACTCTCCTAATTTTATCTATTTCTGCCAGTGATTTATAAACTATGCTGACAAAAATGTAAAGGTGAAACTAGGAAGACAAAATGGTCTAGGTCACCAAGTTTAGAATATTAAGTTATTAAAACACTGCATTTACAGGAGAAAGGGGGGCCTCCCCTGGTGATGCAGGGGTTAAAGTCTCAGCCCTATCAAGCTGTCACCAGCCTAAGAGGCATGAGTTCTATCCCTGGCCAGGGAGCTAACCCACATGGCACAGCAGACCTCTCCTGTCTTGCCCACTACTCCCTTCAGCAGCGTATTTCAATAGATCTGCCTGCTCTGCTTCCCACTCTGTCTCTGGTGAATCCTCTCACCCCACCCCAACCCTGCATCTCTGGCCTACACCCCAGTTCTTACATGCATGAATAAATAAAAATAAATCTTTAAAAGATAAAAGAAACTTCCATTTAAAAACACTATTCTGAATTTTAAATAATTATAACATTTTAACCACAGTTTAAAATGAAATAAGCATTTTGAATAAGAAACATGCATTTGCGGGCCTCCCTGGTGGCGCAAGGGGTTAAGCACAGCACTATGAATGAAACAATCCGTAAGCCTCTACAGCACAAGTTCGATCCCCCAGCCGGCCAGGGAGCAACCCACATGGCGCAGCAGACCTCTCCTGACTTGCTCACTGATCCCCTCAGCAGTGTATTCCAGTCAATCTGCCTATTCTGCTCCCCACTCTGTCTCTTGTGAATCCTCTCACCCCCGCATCTCTGGCCTATACCTAGGCTCTTGCATGCATAAATAAATAAATCTTAAAAAAAAAAAAGAAAAGAAAAAGAAACATGCATTTGGTTTGTCCAGAGAAGATCATGTTTGTCCCTGCTGTTCTTGTAAAACTATTCATAACACCTTCATTCTCAAAAATGTTTCAGTTTAGATGATAAGTGATCACAATATTTGTAAAGGGCCTCCCTGGTGGCGCAGTGGTTGAGCGCTGGGCTGTGAAGCTGCCCGCAGCCTCTGCAACTCCAGTTAGATCCCCAGCTGCCAGGCGGGGGTCCCACATGGTGTGCAGACCTCTCCTGCTGCCCGCTGCTCCCCTCAGCAGTGTACTTCGGTCCTTCTGCCTGTCCTGCTCCCCGCTCTGGCTCTGGTGAATTATCTCACCCTCCCACACTTCTGACTGTACCCAGTGCTTGTACAAATAAATAAATAGACAAATAAATACATAAATAAATAAATCTTAAAAAAAAAAAACAGAATAGTTAAAAAGCAAAAAGCATTAGATAAAGAAATATAAAAGCACATTTTGGATTCTACATATTAACATATTAGGTCCCACATGAAATTTCTATAATGAAGCTGAGAAAAGCTATCTAAATTATTTGAAATGAAGTGTTTTGGAAATATTTTTAGTTGCTATAATTAACAACCATATTGATACTGTGCCACCTACTCAAATAATAGCTGGGTAAGAAGGTATTTTATTGTGGTCCATTGATATACTATGATCTGATAGTTCTCCTCTATAGTTAGTCTTTCAAATTATTTTTTTCTGACTTTAATGAAACTTTATTTTTGTTTGAAGGTCTCCAATGCACAAATTAAATGGAAAATAAATTGATAGTTTACCACATTTCAGTTGCTCAAACCTATCTGTGTTTTATCTAAATCCCTTTAATTGTCATGTTGTTATTCATCGACCTACTTACACTAACAGGCTCTTTTACTTCCTTTCCTCTATAAAGGGCATATTAATCTTAAGGTCTCATCAGTAACCCTTCATACTTCTTGTTCCTGTCAGACTAAATCATATGCAGTCCCCTCCAAGAGCTTTCTCACTTTCAGGCTTTTGTAGATACTGTTCTTCTGCTGTTATCATTCTTCATTTTCTAATTAACAGTCTAATTTACACTGAAATTTTAGTAACTCACATTGATGCATCCCTGATGCTTCAGATACTGAGCAGATATTTCCTACAGAAAGGCATGACGCTGGTAGGAAGCCCCTCCTTGAATGCTGCTTTGAATATGTGTTTATTTTCTCCTTTCCTGTATAGGAAGGATGACTGTAACATAGTTACACTGTGGCCCAGCCCATGTAGATGCATAAAAGGTGCTTGTTAAATATTTGTTATAACAGTTTTGTTTTTTTTTTTTCCTGACAGTGAATCTCAAACTGTAGGAAGGATAACTATACCTTCACTGTATTTAAATGCATGCATTTGTAATCATGTGTATTTGATACAATTTTATCTTGTGTTTCTGTTTAGAAGAAGAAAAGTTCTATAAACATTTGAAATAAATTCAGTACTTAGAAAACATCAGGCTTATATTAAGGCATATTTTAAAGCTACTTATGAATGTAGTTTAAAAAAATCATCTTTTTTAAAAAGAGTTAAAACTTTTACACAGAAAACGAGCCATAGAATTGCCACCGATCAACTTAAATAGTGCTGGTATGCCAGTTCTCTTGACAAATTATTTTGTTTTAGCAATATGAGAATTACAGGACAATAGTATCTGAGAAACTATTAAGGCCTAAGAGAACAGGTACTGCCACGATTGACTATACTTGCGAATCTCTAATCCAAGCCTCCAGAAAACATTTAGCTTCTGTTTGAGTAATGATGCCAATTACATTAACTCACAGGAATTCATTGGAAAACTTGGAGCAGTGTTTTCAAGGGATATGGAATTTGCTAGTTTTCAATTTACCAAATCCTTTCTGTGTGCTTATTAAGTACCTGACATTTTGTTTGACATTGAACAAAGAGAAATGTATGAGAGATTTCCCTCAAGGAAATTACAATTGTGGAAATTATGCATTTATTTCCCTTATGGTTTCCATATTCACATTTACAGTTACCAACTAAACAACTACCCCTAATAGTTTGCAATTGTGTCAAACTAAGACTGTGATTTTAGTGGTGAACTTACTACAGTATATACAGATGTTAGTTTACAATGATGTTGTGCATCTGAAATTTATATAATGTTATAACTTAATGTCACTTCAATTTAAAGTAGCATATAGTAAACTACATACAGCCTTTCAAAGCCACATGACTTCTACTCTTACTTCTCTCTTAATCAGATTACAGTAAGAAAGTCACCCAAACTAAGATCTCCCAGATCCTCATATGTCCCTTTCAATCACTTTTCAAGTCCTATCCAGATACCTCTGAAATTTCTCTTAGATTTCTCCACACACATTGCAGTCCTCTAGATCTCATTCTCATACATCATCACAACCAGCAATCATTCAAACCTTAATCTCTTTTCCTTACATCCTACCCATGCCTTCTGTGGCTCTGAATTGACAATATGCTATTGCTAAAATAAACAAACAAAAATCATGATGCTCCATATAGCTTTACAATACATAACTATTTACCTCCTGTGTGTGTTTCCAACAGAGAACTTTGTCAATATGAAAGATCAGAGTAGGAAGTCACAGATCATCAGTTATCACTTCTTAAAATGAAAAGAATGAATTTCTCACAAA